>NC_054085.1:26691812-26991812 GCF_017562075.2 Anopheles merus
ACATTGTTGTAGCGTGCTGCGGAATGGTGCGCTATTGTGAGCGGATTCCACCCCGGAAAAACAGAACAGTAACAAACCATATTGTGGTACAGTTGGTGGTCAAAAAGGGTTCATTGAGGACTAAATACATGTTGGAATACATACACTAGTGGTACAAACGTAATAATTTCCAATTATCTAAGAAACACGGTTATTTTAACCAGGTGGCCGTCTTGCCCCATACGAGTGGCACTCTTGCCCCATAGCCCAAAAAATAACGTCTTTTTGGACCCTTTTTAAAACGCTTCAAAAACTGTTTTGTTTGCACTTTTTCAAGCGAAACTCATTTATAAGTGAGGAAATAGATGTAAAATGGTTATGAGATTAAAATCGGCTTTTGAAAAACACGTTTTAGTGAGTTATGACTTGAAATGTTTAAGGTGGCACACTTGACCCAAGTTCCGCTACTAGACAAAAGACTCCTTTTGAAGCTTTTGGAGGCCATTCGAAAAATAAAGAAATGAAAAGCGAAAATAATAATTTTTGATTACTGTATGATATAACGCATTTTGCACGAGATGAAAGGCGCAAAATTGATGCTATGATCGTTTGACGTAATGCACATAGTATATCTTTAGGCGCTTTATACCTTTGTTTGGGCTATTTTGATCTTTAATTCTTTCTAGTATCTCTTTCATGTAGCTTTATTGCTATTTTTGCTGTAAAATTCACGGATATAATAGTAAGTAATAATAAGCATATAGTAATAATTATAATAACTTTATAATAAATTGTCAGTACGTATATTTGTATGCATCTTATCATGTTTTATTCATTCTTTTTTGCATCCTGTTTCAAATCAAATGAAGAAATGCAGCTCAACGAAACATTAATTTTCAGTATTTGACGCAACCAGGTATCATGTCCTGTAGTGAAACATATTCCGCTATCTACTAGGTAACCCTGCCCTTCGTAAGAAGCTTATAATAAAAAAAGCAACCTAAGCATGTCCAGAAGATTGGCAGAAATCACTGTCATTTCGTCAGACTAATGCTACTCTTTGCGCAACGTAACATTGTAATGCATGCAACATGGTACCTTGTGTGGTGAAAGTAAAGTGCAACGAATTGCCCCTCTTCTACAAAGGCTTCACTTAATACGGGAGTCGTACATCGCGATGGCTCTGATGGGAAAATAACATTTTTGCTTTTCTGAAGATGTTTCCTGGAAGCGGAAGTGTTCGTGCGCGAGAGCATTGCAAGAAGGTTCGCTGTTTTGTTTGTTCCTCTTATACACATGGTTGTTGGAAGAATTTTCCCCCCGCTTTCCATGGCTCTGTGGCTTTCCAACTGTAGCCAGAAGCGAACTTGTGCTCGTATCATGGCAATAACGCAACGGAAGAGGAAATGATTTTAAAAACATACAGCAAAGAGAAAGACAAGCTTGCTCCTTTATGTTGCAGTAGCAGACAACTTCGTCCTGCCAGTGAGGATGTGCAAAGAATGAAGTGATTTTTTTTCTTTCGTTGCAGATAGTTGTTCAGTCCCAACTTGTTTCCAGCACCTTTGCTTGGCTTTTGACAGGTGATTGTTTTTATCGCCTTCAGCTGTTCTGCCATTTTGATGCAACGGAAACTCACGCAAACCCAACCTGGGCACACATACCTGCACGCAGCAGAGTGAAACCTGACAAAGGTTGACTTAAATTTTCGCTCGATTCTTTCGTTCACCTTCCAGGAAGATCTCACCATTTACCCTTAGTGTAGGGTGGCCTATGGTACATAAAAAAAACCCCCCGGCAAACGGAACCAGGAAAACGTGTGCTTACCGGCATGCAATTTTTTGTAGGAATCTGATTTATTTCTTTAATCTTATTACTTATAACAGACATTTCAAATGTTAAAGCTAACTCGTGTTAAAGGGTACTTTAAAAGGATCTAAATGCCTTAAAGCATGTCTTGTAATCATAACCGATTAAAGCAATTGTTCGATTCATTCCGCAATGCATAACTATGTCCAAACTGTGACAAACTTTTTCTCCTCCTAACAACACTTACCTTCATTAGTACCGTTTTTGTTATGGCTCTTGCAATGTCACCGCGCCAACGTATTACTGCAAATGTTGTGTTCTTATAATTATAAATATAAAGCTGCGAACGAACCCGACAACCTGTCAGCCTTAATTTCTGCCTGCAAGTAAATTACAAAATCCAGAAGACCGGCAAAAGGGGCCGGAAGTATCTCCCCGCTTATACCATTTCCCGGTCCTCACCACAAAGTAACCTGTGAGCGGCAACTTTGAGGGACATTGCGTTGATGTCTTCTTTCTATTCCACATTTTCATAAAAGCCATGCGGACGAGAGCGTAACAAAAGCTAAAAACTTTAACAGAACCATACACATAGAGCAAGCAACAACTTCCACGCTGGATGCTGACTTAAACACACATCCCATTCCATCCGGTTGAAGATACTCCAAGTCCAAGCTGGGATTAATTTTTATTTACGACTCCCGGTCACCTTTTCGGTTCGGACAACCACAACCCGAACCCAATTATGAAGTGTCCGGCAAGCCCCCCGGATGTGTGTGTGTGTGTGTATGATGCGAGCCGTGGAAGGAAGGGCCGGACTTGACCGGGACCCGGCTCTGGCTGGACTTAGCGCTTAGGCACCGCTTTTATGAAAGTCGGACCATAGGAAATGCTCATTTATCACCGGACAGTGGTCCGACATCCCTTTTCGACCGCTCCCTCCCCTTTTCGGCCTGGTTACAGTGACAAGCGAAAAGCGTCTCCTTTCACGCTGACACGTCCGCCCTCCCCGTTTCCTGGTCACGGCACCACGATTATGGGCGTTTCATACCCGGATACCCGCGCCCGTTACGAAACCGAACTAACCGCAGCAGGAACCTTCAGTTTCCTCACAGTTGTGTAGCATTTTCGCTGACCAAGAAAAGAAAAAAAAGGTAATCGCTTTCGAAATGATTTAATAAGCTGCGTCGCACGCCTGCCAGCCGCCTGCCGCTGCTACAGCACGCTAAAACTCCCGAAAACAGACGCGCTTAATAACGATGGTTCATAATAATGTGTGATATTTTTATTTTTACGTTCTCACTTGCCTTTCTCCTGTTGGAGTGTCACGGTGCAAAAAAAAACGAAAATACATCTCGCTGGGGTAGCCGTTTTATCGGTGCGTTGAAATCTGCGTTTCCCATCAGCCCTCCCCAAAGGGCAGCGAATCGGGCTCGACCGGGGGTGCTGCAGGCGCCGAGCCGACGGTCCAAGCTGCTCTAGAGCGGTAGCCGGGTCATCCATTCGCCTGGGCAGCCTAAGTTGACAGCGCTAAGAGTTCGAGGGAAAGAGCTGAACTGATGGGGGAAAAGAATGTAAGCAATTTTTTAATTTTATTTAATTTATTCAACAACTTTCTCTCGACGAACCGACCTTGATATAGAGGTTTTAATAATTAAACCTTGCTTTGGATGTGTCCTTTTTGATAATGTTTGAAAGAAGATCACACTGAATGTCATCGTATACATACATACAATCACAGACCCTTCTGTAAGCGAAAACCGATCGTAAACACAATCCGATACCGGATACACAATTAATAGAAATGGAAGGGTAATATGATGGAATGTGAGTTTTCCCTGATTTATGGATGTATATTGATGGCTTTATGCCTTTTATTCTGGAAAAACATATTGAACAGCACATATATGGGGTTTCAGGGACCTTCTCTCACCATCCCTTTCACCATTCTTCCTTCACGAATGCACATCGATCAGGTTTCACACATCGGCACGGGGCCGATTGCCGAAACCATATGGAGGAGGTAAATGAAATTTCCAAAACGAACCTTTTTACGCTTCCACAAAGGGCCCATCGATCGAGGTGCAGAGGTGGGTGACGGGTCACATTTAATTTGCTGCTCTGCGTCCTCTTCCCCGCCAGTCTGTGTTTGTGTGAGCCGTCGAGTTGCGGAAGAAAACTCATTTCCTCCACAGTCTCATGTCGCATTTCCGGCAATCGAACACCGGGTTGACCGAACGGTACCGTTTTGCTTGTGGCACGAGTCTCATTTTAACCCCTCTATCCCCTCCCCCATCCTGCCAGCGTGCACCAAAAACCAGAGCCCGGTGCTTGGTGCGAATGAAAAGTGGGTCGAAATTTGTCACCGATGCCTCCGATCCCACCTTGACACTCCGACCAAAAGCCGGCCCGTCACTGCGGAGCCTTCCAATAGCAAATGGGCAATCCCGTTCCCGGGCAATGGGGAAAGCGTACGAAATAAATCCAATTTGAATATGATCGGCAGCATTCCAATACTGCCCTCTGCTTAAAAGGATACACTCCCGGTCTATGGTTCTGGTCCGTAGCAAGAACAACACACAACGGGGTAGGATATAATTTCCTCTTTTCTTACCCTTCGCCTGCTGGTGGAAAGTTTTTTGAATCGAGATACGAATACAAAATACGGTCCCTTTTACGAAATCCTCACTTGCGAAACCTGCACAGCATAGAAATGTCCTGCAATAAGCACGAGCACAAAGGTTAACGAAAGCTTACCGACACCGAAGCACACTTCTCTGGGTGGAAGAGTGAACGGTTTAAACAGAGCATTTTGATCTAATTTTGACGGAGAAAACATCAGACTGCAGTTTTTGACAGACACACGTTGGGGGAGAATTCTGACAGTGGGCAAATTACGTTATCGATATGAAGACAATTTCGACAATCGTGTTACCGATTAGTATGGATTATTAGCTTCATAGTTTGGTAGTTTTTACCCCAGAGGATAGAGTGGTTGGCTTTTGTCGAGGGAAATCAAGCGAAGTAGAAAAGCAAAATTGTGGCCAATAGGAATTCAAGCGAAGTGGAAAAATAGAATTTTTGCCAATAGGGAAATTAAACGTTACATATTCTATAGGAAATGAATAAAAAGAACTCCATTTGAATCTCGATTAGTTTGTACTAAAAGATTCCATCCTATCCGGAGGATCTTTTAAAGGTGCAATTACACAACTGGTTATTTACTACTACTTGACTTAACGTCCGGACGTATGCGGCCATGCCCGGCCTTATGCAGGCTTGCGAGACTTTATTCAGTACCATAGAGACGGATAATCCATCCTTGTTACGGGGGTCATACTAGACATGAACCAACGACGGGCATGTTGGTATGTCATGCTAGTTAAAAATTGTACCACAAGACCGCCCCAAATTGGTTTCAATTGGTTACAAACACGTTTTTAGTGATAAATCCCGAAATTTGGCTGGTGGACTTTGCTGAATATGCTTTTTCACGAAAAACGCCTAAAGGTATACCCCAAAAAGCGCTTTATTGAAAGTTGGCTGACAGTTCAATAGCCGCATTCACACACGGCATATTATGCTAGAAAATATCCGTCAAACACACATTTTCACTGAGGTAGCGGAAGTCTAGCAGCATGTGGCAAATTTTTTCCGAGCAATCCAACCTATCAATCGCTGGACTGATAACACAAGTAGTTGCTTGCATTCTGCTGACAGACCGAGAAAAATATCATGTTTTTCAAAGAGAGATATGGCTCGTGAAAACGTACCTAACAGTTGGCAGAGAATCGAAGTTCAGCCAGTAAGTTCAGACTGTACTTCGTTTTGTGGGATTTAACTGTCTTCTTTTTCTCTGAAAATAAAACCTTATTTAAGATATGCTATTTTTGAGCTCAAAACGCCCAAAGTTATACTATTTATTTGGTCATTTGAACTTCCTGAAGAGTTTAACGTACGGTTCTGAAAAATTTATTCTATCATCTCCAGCCTAACTTTCAAATAATTCCTATCACAGGCTATTCCATTGCATAGCCGCATAGCAAATCCCGCCCGTTTCTTGAAACACATCAGGCACGTACAACCTTGCAAGGTCCAATTGCTTTCCGAAACAACAATTAGCATACATCAAAACCTTTGCAGCGTCCACGTGTCCGTGACACTACCGAAGCAAACGAGAAGAGGCCGAAAACTTTTTCACAACCATCCTGGGAATAGGTCATTTCCATTGGATCAATTACGGTAAATTGGTTTTGCAGGTCACACAGAAACCCCTTTTCTTGCCCTTTTTTGCTTGACAATTGTTCCGGGTCTTGGGAGCGGTTTTCTCTTCCCGTTTTCTTTTCCAATTCTTTACAATCAACGAGTAAAAGGTACAGTAAACTGTCGCTTACGATGAGCATTGGACGACGGGCACGGTTGTGCACAACGTAACATCAAGTTTTCTCTTACTTTGAAGGTGATTCCAGATTGGCTGAAACGTTACTTTAACATCGCTCGCTAAAGCGTTCCACCGTGTCCCAGTGGGACACTTTCAACTCTTCTTCTACTCTTTTTGTGTTTGTGCGTTTTCTTCCCAGAAAAATTATGCAAACTCCAACAACTAGGAAAGTGTGTTTTGTTCGCCAATTACGCCACCAAACATTTCCTTTTCGGGAGGCAGCACTGGCACCACAACGGGGTAGCAAAGCAAAAAAGAAATATACTGCTCGCTCGACAACGGCGGACGCGCAGTACGCGGGTGGAATAGAAATGATTCTTCAACGAACTTGTCCTACCGATGTTTGACTTCCTATAGCTGTCACCCGGTGGACAGATTTTTTTTGGTCGTTCCCTTTTCAGTTTAAAAACATTTTTAAGTGAGTTGCAAAGTACAACGAACAGGAAGGAAGACATGGGAAAACGAGTTTAAAAACATGAACAGCAAAACAAAAAAAACACACAGACTTCCCCAAACTGGTCCCCATGCTCGAACCGTTGAATCAACTTTCATCAAAATTCAACCAACGACATTCCACGGACAGTCAAACTCATAAAGGATAGTGGTTTGGGCAACGACGAAGGCACGTGGACGTGCGAGCGAGTGAAAGAAAGTAACTGCAATTCCTCGGCCAACACTGCTGCCCGTTGGCCCGCGCCAGCTGCTTTATGCGCTTGGGGGGGGAGAGCTTTTCTTTCACGTTGCTTTCACCATCCCTTAGCCGCATGACTCCTGTCCAAAGTTTAAAGACGAGTTGCGAAGCGATGCTTTTTGAATGTTCTTTCGACAGCTTCACTTTATGTTTTTTTTTTTTTGTTGCCTCAACTCTTTCCCTCGGACGGATAAAAGTGGTTCACCCTCTGTTTGGACGCGTTTCGGTTCTATTCCCCCCCCCCCCCCGTTTTCTTCCACGCCTTGTGCTGTGATGCTGTAATGCAGTAATGCTGCCAGCGTCACTGATCGAATTTAGAAGCGACTTTTAGTAGCAAGTGAAACTGACACACAGAAAACGGCGCGGTGCAAAGAACAGAACAACACACTCCCGCCGGATTCTGCTGACAACAGTGCGGGCTGCATTTTGCTCCAAACCGTAGTCATAGTTTTGCGGTTGCGAAAACTTTGCCCTTTTATCCTCCCCCGCCCTGCTCCTTTTTCGTCAGCATTAATCCATTTTTCATGAAAACCACATTTATGGAACCGATATAGCAGAAAGCCGAGGACGAGGAAAATGTGAGAGCGCTCGTGCACTTTTTTTTACCATCCCCACGCTGTCCAACAGTGCGAGATTGCAAAAGCACACCAACAAAAAATAAAACACGCTAAGGACAGGAATGGAATGGGGAAAAACTGCAAGGGCTTGTTCCCTGTTGGCCCTGACTGACAAACTGAATTTAATCTCCACGTCACTGCGCTGCTCGCGCGCGCGCGCACGTTCTTTCCACCAGCACGGGGGTTTCCCGGGTGTGTGTGTCGGTTTTAATAGAGAAAATCCCCCCGCTGTGGAGTGGATTTTTATTAAAAGTTTGGTCCCCGAAAGCGAACGACAGCGTTCGTTGTTACTGGTGGTAAGGCAACAAGCGCCGACATGCATTAAACAGGGCCCATTTTTCCCCCCTCCAGGATCTGTTACATGCCTTTCAACGACGGCGGGACATAGTTTGAAGCGATGTTGATGCTTTATGGGCTTCAATCGCATTGTTGATCTGGCTTTAATGCTTTATTTTTAGTGTATGCTTTTTTATTAAATTATGCGTTTTCTACGTTGTGCATAAAACACTGCTGAAAGGTAGAAGCAAAGGTACAGTTTGCAACAACTATCTCTACAGCAAACATTATCAATAGCTACTGCAGTCAGCATTCAATAATTGAGCGCGATTTAGTTGGCATGCTTTAAAGTAGCCATGAGTTAAGTAGCCAATTAAAACGCTAAGGTTTGTTAAAAAATCACTAAAATATTAAAAAAATATCAAACACTTTACTATTTTTTAATTATAATAATAATAACAATAAAAACAAAAATAATTATTACTTTATTATTGTTACTATTATATTATCATTATTTTTATTATTATCATTATTATTATTATTATTATTATTATTATTCTTATCATTATTATTCTTATTATTATTATTCTTATTATTATCCTTTTTATTATTGTTCTTATTATTTTTGTTGTTATTATTATTTCTTTCAAAATTTTTATTATTATTTTTTTATATTATTATTATTATTATTATTATTATATTATATTATTATTATTATTATTATTATTATTATTATTATTATTATTATTATTATTATTATTATTATTATTATTATTATTATTATTATTATTATTATCATTATTATTTTTATTATTATTATTATTATCATTATTATTATTATTATTATTATTGTTATTATTATTAAAATAATAACGATAAAAACAATATTTAAATCATCGCGAATAAAAAAAACACATTTGAAACATTATTTAAATCCCGCTGAAATAGTTCAAACAGCCAATTGAAAATTTGAGCTCAAAACATTTTCCCAATTTTTAAAGCCAATTCTATTCCCTTCCGAACTCGTTCTCGCGTACGAAATGCAAACACGTTTGGGACATTTTCATACGCAGAATTTTCAATTTACACCACGTCACTCGTTGGTATTTGCCATTTGACCTCGACCCCATCACAGAGACGCCCATCTCATGTCACGGTGCAGTCACACGGTGGTTCAATATTCGTTCGTAGTTCCAACGGATGTGGCTGTGTGTTTATGTGTGTTTGTGAGTGTGTTTGAGTGTGTGTCTACGAGTTAGAGCTTGCAATGTTTTGCAACGCTACACTTCCGCACAATTCCATTTTTCTTCCACACTCTTTTTATCTCCCCTTCGTGCCAAAGCATTCAACGCGAACCGTGTAACGGGGGAAAAAATCAGCTGTAAAAAACTTACTTCCTGAAACTCGCTAGCTTTGCACACCCCGGTTCACATTACGCTCTGCCTTCCAAGCCACCTACTTGCGATAAAATAAAACAAAGTATCGTGCGCAAGCGAAAGCAACCGACAACGAAAAAAGACGAACTAGAAGTGAAGAGAAAACATCATCTAACACCCTCAAACATCCCTCGCCGGATACGTACCCTATGGGAATGCTTTTCACACCACCCAAAACCTCCCCGATCGCCGCCCCGTTTGTGGCGTGAACCCATAAAACACCCACAAAGGGCTCCGAAAACATTGAAAGTTTTAAGCGCCCGTCGCTAACCAGGCAAATCTGTTCCGAAATCTGTTCCCGGTGTTTTCCCCGGCCACGGGAGTTTTCAGCTGAGTTTTGCTCAACACGGTGCACAAAGAGCACGAGCGGAATGGGGAAGAAGAAAAATGATATTTTGAAGCAGTCCGACCGATTTGACACGCACAGCAGAGCAGCGCAAGCGGCAAGCGTGCGGAAGTACGGAACTCACTCTTGATGGAGACGCCCGGTGCCCCACAAGCAGACCACGCAGACCGAGCCTTCAACACAGGGTTGAGATGTTAAAACGATGGCAGGGCTGACAAATTCAAAGTTTACATGTTTTTCCCGTTTTTAGAGGTGTGTTTTTAAAATCTCACACAATTGCCGTACGGTGTCGGTTTGTGCGTCGTTGAAGCCGGGCACAGATACTTTCAGGGGAAAGTTTTGTTTTCGGCAATATCGTTCTGCCAAACCTTCTAAGGCCAAACTGCTGCTTTCAAATCAACTGTGCAGGAAAAATAAAAGAACGAAACGATCCGAATCACCCACACCATGCCTCACCCCTCCACTTAAAAGTTAAATCGCTACGCCTAGAGTGGAACATAAAACGAGAATTAGAAAATGGCAAATGGGGCTGCATGTCTTTGTTGTTGTTTTTTTTTCCCGAAAGCATTGAAACGATTGCGAACATACAAAGAATACGGAAACTTTTGGACGAGAGAGAAGAAAAGAACAGAAACAACTTTTCCCCTCATCCCCGTTTCCCTCTCCCAATCAAAACAACAAGCACAACAGACCGAAAACATCGGTCACACTGTTGCGACAAAACTTAAAATCTCGATGAAAAGAGCGGGATAAAGACAAGGCATCGAAAGTGTGCTCACCTCCCAGCCCAGCCACAAAAGGATTAAAGTTTAGAAAACATTTCAATTGCGCTCGAGCGCTACAGTGAAGACATATCGTTTCTAATCGAAAACAGAAAATTGGGACGGGGGAATGCTCGTAAAACAAAAACCCAACCCAGAAGGAGCAGCAATCTTAACGACGATCCGAAACGTCCCCGAAATCACTTCGCTACGCTCGATTGCAATTCAATTGACTTTCACATTGCAGGGCTGCTCGCTCTGTTTATCCTTCCGCTTAGTGGTCCTTTCGGTTCGCTATTAATTTGTCAACGAAAGACGTCGAAACGATGTGTTGAACAAAGCGCTGCTGCTTAAGTGGATTTTTACTTTTAATTGTACTTGGGGTCGTGGTAGGGTGGAGTAACACGTTTTGCGGGAAAGTGTTTCAAAATCGACAAGATCAGATGGGATACGTTATCGCTGGATGTTGATCGTATGACATCAAATGTCTTCTCCTTAACGTTCATTAAGGTTAGATGGCATTGCCAGAGGTCAGTAACCAACGTTTAAAACATTAATAAAAATTTTAAGTGAATAAGTTCAACTAATATTGAGGCATCCCTTCGCAATTTTATTCTTTTGTTGCCAATATAACTCTATTATGTTGAAAATACGCTGAAAATATTCTAATAAAGCACATAATGTAGTGAGAATTGCATAACTTGGGGGGGTTGTTTCTATACATCTTTCTATTCAATATTAAATTTAAAAAGGTGTTCAAATATTTCAATCGTTTTCTTATTAATATCAATATGGCACGCAAAATATTGCTTGTGTAAAGCAAAATATAGTACACACACACACACACGTAAAATAAAGCTTTTTTTGTGTGTGCCGATAAAAATTATTTTAGAACCCGAACATGCAACAAAAACAACATCAAACCAACAACGTTGACAGTGTCAAAATTGTGCCAAAGCCATATTCTGCCATACAGGTTCTAGCACAGCCGCTTTGCCCCACTTTCGCTCTCCCACTCTCCCGGCACAGTCCCATAAATTTATCCACTTGAGTGTTTCCGCTATAAACCTTTCATCTCGGCATATCCGGTTTCCGGGGCTGCGGGAGTAGTAGCAGGTCGGAATCAAACGTTTCGAGACGTGCAACGCAGGATGCAGGAGAGTTTTTGAACATTCGAACCATACACTCGATAAAGCTTGCGATGTTTGAACGAGGCAATCGTTTACTCACCTTGTAGGTTGCGCTTTCTTTTTCGCTTCGATACAGAATATGCACAAAGGCAGTTGGCCTCTTTTGCGAACGACACAAGTGGCATATGGTTCAGGGTTTTTTTTTTGCAGTTAAAAACTACGTAATGTGTCTACCGCTTGAACCAGTTTCTTTCGCTCGCTTCCGTCATGTGTGCTTTCGTCCATAAAAAGAAAACTCTTTCCCATTCCTCGCTGGTAAAAAAAAGAACATAGTATCTGCCACTGAAAATCGATTGGAACATTTTAGGTTCTTTTTATGATGAACACAAGACAACTCCACATACGAGTAGAATCTTGCACGGTGGGCTCAAAGCGATAACCATAATCACTTGCCATATTATTCTGATCAGAAATGAAAATCGTAACTTAAGGAAGTTTCATTTCAATTACCTTTTTGCCCAAAAATCTAAATAATACACCATAGGACGTTTATTGTAGTCATGACCGAGCCACCCTTAATTTGCGCCTAATATCTTAATGTCCTTTAAAAGTACTATAGATGCAGGCCAAAAACATGACACGGCAGGGGAATACATTCAATGCATGCAATGGAACCATTGACCACGCCATTCACGTTAGAAGCTCCTAACGTGAATCCCCAAAATAAAACGCTCCATGAAGCTTTATGGGGCAACAGAGAAAATCAAGTGACCATCACAAATGAGAGGAAATATGTTGCTCCTTTTAGGGTCTCAACACAAAATAATATGTTGCATCGCATTAATCGTTGCAAAGAATTAGGAGAATATAAGCTTGCGAAAGGGAAGTAAAGCGCTCCATAAACCTTCCCAGCATCGCTCAGGGCAATGCATTTAGATAACCGGTTTGGGATCGAAACTCGACTCCTAACCACTAACACTACCACCGGTCGGTCAGCTGATGGTAGGTGCAGTGAATGATTCATGGCCCTAAGGAGTAGAAACTGCATCCAGCATCCAGCGCTCCGGGTGGGAAAACAAATCCAACAAACGCTTGCTTCCCCGAAACGATAAAATAAATGAATACAGCTATCCACCACCTATCGGCTGCCAAATAATGGATGGCCTGTGGAGCTGGGGAAGAGACGAGAAATTGGAAACAATTTATATTGAATGAGCTGTGTGCAATCGGTATGCACTCGCTCACACTTGCTTTCCTTCCGTTGTTATTTTTCACATCGAACAGCTATTCCCTAAAAACGACTAAAATCGAGCGTTCAATTAGACTTTCTTGAATGATTTTTTTTATAAAGTGTAGAATTTTTATTCATAGTTCTCGCAATAGATTTTCCTATCCTGGTTAAAATCTCTTTTTTTAATGAGAATTGCTGTAAAAACACAAAATACAACATTATTGCAAACCTTCAGGCTCTGCGCACACTTGGATTACTCCCAGCTCCTAAAGGTATGCAAAAGTTTAATGATGCATGCAGTTCTTTAAAAAAAATCGTTGAAACTTACATTTATAACCTTTACAGCAACTTAAATCTGCAAATGTGTAGATGTGTAGTTAACAGATCAACCTCTGGCAATGGTTAAAAAAACCCTACCTAAAAACGTACTAATCTACTGTGAAATCATTATCCGTGTCTTTTGTCACCCCCCGGGGAACCGGCCACACAACACAAACCCTCCTCTTAAAATCCCTCGCCCTTATACCAAACTGCAAATTGCACTTCGTGTCTCTAATGCACTAAGTGAATAATGAACGGTTTTACCATTCTCACGGGCTACCTATATATATATATATGTGTTTGTGTGTGTGTATGAAAGTGTGGAAAGGAACAAACGCGAGGAATGGCGAAACAACGTTTTCAAACATTTCTTTTATTTATTTTTCTCCATACTGTGTCCCGCACATTTGTCCCCGTGAGCGTGATAAGCGCGGTTCCGGAGCTTTCTCCGAAGCACCGGGATGAATAAAATATTAAACGTCACCGTCGCCCACAAAAGTTGCTGCTCGCAGGTGGGAAAAGTGGGAAAACAATCCGGCAGGGCCTGGAGGAAAAAAAAGCAGAAGCGTTGCGGGAATTTTGTCATCCGTGATCCTTGAGTTTTAGAAAGATGTATATGTATATGCACGCTACAGTCATCTCACTGTGCCGCGTATTCCGTTTTTTTTACTTACCTACCGCCCTTTTGCATAAACGTGAGTGTGAAATGAATATTTCAAGCACGAGGAAACTCGCCGGAATGGGTTGAGTTATCAGCGGTTTTTTTTTTTTACGTAGTACCGTTTTGCATTTCAAACTGCATGAACCTCAAACTGGTTTTGAGCATATTGATAAAAAAGTGTCCCGCCACACTGAGCGTACACATCAAACCCAATGCGACTGCACGATGTCGGCTGTCAAGGTGCAGTGGTGGATGGGAGGACAGGGTTTTATTTGATAAATAAATGAATAATAAATTCGCGCACTAATGCGCGACGAATTACAACAAACAGGATGGAGGTAGAAAACAGAAAATGTGAAGCAAAAAAAACGAGGAAAACGGTGCGCAACAGTGAATGAAAATAGGATACTTTTTTTTGTTGCTCCATTTGTTTGTTTGTAATTCGCAAATTATTTTATTTTATGCACGAGACCGACGAATTAGCAAGTCATTTTTATGAATGCATAAGCAGCCCTTCCCAAAACGTGGACGCGCTAATAAAATGCATTAAACATTGAAGGCAAGCCATTTAAAAACATTTTCACTTTTCATTTTCGCATCCACAATTCATGCCTTAAAGTGAATAGTATTTAGGATGAAATTAAATTGCGTTAAAGCTACCCTTATCGAACCAATGCGCCACCAGTACAAGCTATTTCGTCATGTCCTTTATTCGATTTGTATCACATGCATTAATTGTTACGTTTTTTATCTCTCTTTCTTTCTCGCACAGTGTGTTCGGCGGTGAAAATCATCAACCTGAAAGTTCCCTCCACCTACCTGCTGGATCAGACCTCCAAAACGCCAGACCCGCTAATACTGGACTGCGAGTACGAGGTAGACGAAAGCGAGAAGGGTTTCGTGTTAAAATGGCTCCTGGACGGTCAACCGGTCTACCAGTGGATACCGTCGAAAAATCCTTTCCCCTTCGTAAGTACATACACCACCGGCTGGGTTTAAACCCTAGCAGGAAGATGTTTCAAGCAGGAAATGAAACGTGTCTTGTTTTATTTCTATTTTTTTTTTGTCACCCGCCCCAATCACCCAATCCGCAACAGCAATCCTTTAAGAACCGTGTCGACACCAGCTACGTCGTGTCGCAGGAGCATCTGCACAAGCATCGGGCGATGGCGATCATCAAACCGCTCGCCAACTTTACCGGCGAGTACATGTGCATCGTGCAAACGTACGCGTCCATCGACAGGAAGTCGGCGAAGCTGAAAATTATCGGTAAGAGAAGCTGCAATTGCGTCGAAAAGGGGGTTTCAATTAGCTTTTTTTGGTACAATTGTATCGAAAAGTATGTATTTTATGGATTTAAAGTGAGTGATTGCACTAATAGCAGATTCAGTGTAATTACAATAATTTTAATATTTTTATATAGGTAAAGGTATAGGATTTTTTTAAATCCTTTTCACTCAAACAATATTACAAATGATATTTTGATATTATGATTGATTTTTTTTCATTTTGTTATAGTCAGAACATTCAAATTTTATTTATCGTTACAAATAACCAAATGATATTTTAAAATCGAGCGAAAAGTTTCGATGGAAATGCTTCAAACCTGAATTGTTTCTATAATGTAATTTAAAACCATGTTTTGGGTATATTTAACAAATGCGGAGTTTTGGAACGTAATTCGTAAACAAAAATATATAAAATAACATAAAATAAGCACATTGATCGACAAGCAAGGTCAGATTTAGCTACAGTCGATGAAGGCAAGTCTAAATAAACTCCTTTCATAAATTATTTTTAACGCCTAAAGGTATGCAATGTGTCAAATCTTGGGCACTTATAACCAATTAAATCAAATATTAAATAGTGACATTCAAATTATATTCCTGGCTTCATTCGATTACACATTTTTAATAAATATAACACATAAGAACAAATTTAAACGGCTGTAGCTTAATATTGGTACATAAAAATCAAGCAATGAACAATATATTCAATTTAACTAACCATCGTGATAGAATATGATCTCAAAGTATTCTATTCTACTGCTCCGGTTATATCAGAACCATTATCTAATACCTGTTTTGCTTATTCTCTCTTCCTTTCCAGTGCGGGAGAGTAAATTCGATCTAAGCTACTACCTGAATGGCGACGGCTACATCACGGTTGATTGCCACGCACGAGACATTTCTCCGCTACCAGAGCTCCAGATACGGTAAGTAGAGGCATCTAGCTCCCTTTCTCTACGGTTACAATCAAACCCCCTCGCCAAACTAACAACACCGGGCTACACCTCTCGGTTCATGGTACACCTGCGAGAGAAAATCGAAAAATAACCTTGAGTTGATTGGGGCACGCGTTTGCCTTCCACTTTACAAAATGGATCTCTCACTGCGCCAATCAACCGAGTACGTGATCGGACCCATCGAACCTCCCAAAAAACGGGCTCGTCCTACACACATACACACATCCACGCACCGTTCACCGTGGGTCATGTTTGTGAGGTTAAAAGGGCTCCCGGTAGCTTTGCTGTCCGTTCGATTATGTTTTCCAATTGAGCAATCCTTCACACACGCCCGCAGCAGCAAAAAACCCCATAACCGGTCACGGTGGCGCCGACCTGTGGACCATGGGACAGGAAATCATTCCCACTTTTCCTCTGGTTCAATTCCGTAGCAATATTTAACACGATTTCGGCGCGATGATGGCACAAAGTATCATCCCAGTTTAATTTATGAAATAAATTATAAGTAAAATATTTGCATAATTCATTTTTCCACCCACATTACCGTCCCTTCATCACCCTTCATCTGATCTGATTTACTCCCTGTTCGAACCGATGTTCGCAGTAGTGCAGGGGTTGGCAATCATCTAGTAAAAATTGTACATTTTTTTAAGCAGTTGAATAAGCAATCGAGAAAAGGCGCCTAAATGTATACTTTTCATTTGCCTTTCGGAAGCTAAATTTTATGTTCGCCGTCATTTCATTTATAAATCATTTTGCTATAATGATGTCAACTTGCACTGCAAACCCCTGTCACTCTGTCCGCGGTTCAGCACCAGCCGGGACCTCTCTTCCCAGGTCATGGGGAACGGGTTAAGGGTTCGCTTCCGCTATTTGCACTCAGCCCAACGGTCGTGGGGGTGCGCATTTTTAAGGTTGAATGATAAATCAAACTCTCGGGCTGCCGGGTCACCGTCCCCCGTACCATAACAAGCAGCCGCACGCACACACGCACAACCAATAACGAACCAGCCTTCGTTGAACGAGATGAAATCCCACAGAGAGAGAAAGAGAGAAAGAGTGAAAAAAATGGACGGAAAAATATGTTGTTATTTTTCCGCCTGCCTGCAACCTCGGGTTACCATCACGGGCAAAAGGTTACGCTTGACCACATCGGTCATTTGTGTCCAGCTGGAGTTAAAATCGAACCACACCACCGCACTACCCGGATGTAGCGGGGTTGAAAAATGATAAAAGATCGCCCCCGGCAAAGGTCAAACCAACGTTATGTTTTTTTTCTGCTGTTACTCCATAACAAGCGCCAACCGAAAAAAAAATCCCCTATGCTCCGGGACGCAAAGGGAACATACATGTGTTGGCACCACCATCACCTTCCCCAGAACCGCTTGGTGTACGAAATTCAATCACTGAAAATCTGCTCCGGCCTCGCGTTTACGATCGACATCGATTTCCACCGGGTTGTGGCCCTGGTGGGCACCGGTGATTAAGGAAATGGTCCCTTCAACAATAATCAAACGCCCGGGCATTAATATATTTCTGGGGGAAGTAAAATACCTTCTAACCGTCCAGCCATTCCAGCCGCAAGGCCATTTATTCGGGGCTGGTGGTGGATGTTTCGGTACACCGGAACCTTCACGGGTTTCCATAAATCGTACATGCTGTTAAACATCAAGCTTACCGATGCTGCCGTAGCTGGCCGCGATGGGATGGAAAGATACTGGGCGGACGCTTTTTTATTATTTTGATTTTCATGCTACGCCTCTTGGTGGCGGTCAAGCGAGCCGAGGGAGCGAGCTTGGGATCATTTTTCATCTGCCCCTTAATCCCACGCCGGACGCTACCGGTACCGTTTGCTGATTGATTGGACTGCAAATGAGCAGGCTCGGGTTTTTATCGGCGATTACATTATGGGCGAGCAAAACATCTATTCAAATATGAGTAAGCCGATTTGCATGCTACTTTGTTGTAGTTAGCGAACGGCGATGGTGTGGTTTTAATGCGATTTGATAAAAGAGGGATCATTGGACTATAATTATTTCAATATTCACTTTTAAATCTGATTTACATCACAATGAATCAGTATGTTTTTGTTTTAGTTTTTTTTTCTGTATCCCAACATTCAACCAGTTTAAGCGCCTAAAGGTATGCTGCAATGATGTATTTCAACAAGCAATTTCAGCATCATAACCGTTTGAACTACTTTTGAGAACCTATAGCAATAAAATCGTTGTTCTTGTGAAGAATATAGTTAATTCAACAACAACAAAAAATATATTTCACACTTTTCAGTATTAGTACTACGCCTAAAATACAATTGAATCTACTAACAATCGCTTTAAGTGACCTACATCGTCCCACAACGTCACAATATTTTGTTTTGTTTGTTGCTTCATTGAAAGACTATTTCCATACATGAAACAAAAAAATCTTTTCGAAAAAAGGTCAAGATCGTTACGTTATAAAATTTGTTTTATTTTTCGATGTTTAGAATAAGCTTTAGTTAAAAAACTACAAACTATTGCATACCTTTAGGCGATATCTGGGAATAAAAACACTAGTTTTTGCAACATAACTCGTCCTTTAATGCCCCGTAATGGGAAAGTAACACTCATCTTATAGTCTGTTAAACAAAACCTTTAAGTAAACCTTCGCCTCATTCTTCTCCCTCGTTACCACAGCATCAACTACGAGCTCTTCGAGACGGAAAACCTCAAATCCGTCCAGGGCGAGAACGGGCTGTACAACGTGTCCATCAGCGGCAGGATACGAAAGGATCAGCTCGAATCGCCAGCCATGATCGAGTGTCTGCTCTCGATACCGGAGACGAACTACAACAAACGCCGCTCGACGACGTACTACGGTAAGTCCCGGCGGGGATATATGTTTTTGCCTCGTCACCGTCAGCTTTAACGCTTTCACCCGAACGCTCACACACACACTCACACACCAACATAAGACACAACAAGCAAGCTGTTTGCACGAGATCCATATGCATGACCGCCCTTCGCTCACTTGCTCGCTGCAACCGCACGCTTACCACCAGCGTCAGTGTCTTCAGCGTCACCTAAACACAAACTCACCCTTCTGTACACTGCTTCCCATCCCTACCTGGCGCGTTGAACGTAACAAAACTTGACACCGGTTGAAAAGTCATTACCATTCAACCGCAGTCAACCGAGGCTGACATTCAGCTGGTGAAAAGAAAGGCAGAGAGATAGGATCCTCCCGGGCGCACCGGCACGCCGGCAGCAGCAGGTCAAACGCTTCGGTCTGACTCGAGCTGCTCGAGGATTGATGCCTGTGTCCTGTTAGCTTTTAACCTTCCATGTGTCCCCTGTCGCATGTTTCTTTACGGGGGCAAGCTGTCTTGGAACGTTGCCAGCTTTTTTTTTGTTATTTGGTACATGTTCTCGCGCCTTGTGTCGTTCCTTTTTGTTCGTCTTGTGCGTTTGATTTTTCTTTCCTAGCTGTGCTAACAGGCAGATGCCGATAGCGTTATCAATTTCATGCTTCACAGATAAGTCCTTCGCACGCTGTTTGCAGATAAAGATTTGTGCGTCTGGAGGAAACTGCCTGAAGTGAAAAATAACACAGATAAACAGAGAGAGAGGGAAAGAGAGAAAACGAGAGAAAAAGAGAGAGGGCGAGATCGAGAGGGATAAAAGTAAAGAGAAGAGCATAAGAATAATTTCATTTTATTTTCTATCACAACGACTATGTTTTCTGTAAACAAGCGAAGGCAATGTTTTATTATATTTTAGCTGCCAGCTCATATTACTTAACAAATTTGACAAAAGTTTAAAAGATTTATTTTTATTTTAAAATCATGTTGAGTATTCTTTTCGTTTCGGGTCAGAAACAACCATTCAATTTGAGAATGTCTTGTTAATAATCTAATTGAGTTGTGTACAGTATCGAATTTTAGGCGTTTTGTTACGACGATTGCATACCTTCAGGGTAAATCGATAATTAAATTAGTTTCAATGTAGAATAATCCTTTTTTATAACAATTCAAAACGTTTTAGTTTCTACAAACTCAAGTTAAAACAGTTTTGAATGTAGGTACACATATTCATCTATATTTTAAAATATCTACAGAAATGCTTGTTAAAACAAACGTCCTTCGTTTTGTCTTTGTATGACTTGAAGTACCCCATAATCTGCTACACAAATTTTCCTTAATCCCTCTTCCAACATCTCCACGCCATCCAAACAGTGCCGACAGTAAATAGAATCTCTCAGTGCTTGCCGTATTTCCTACCAAAAAAACCTATCCCTGCACTGGAACCCGAAAGTGTCAACAGATGTCAAATCGTTCCCGCGGAAGAAAGAAATCCCGAATCGGTGATTGGAAGTGATTTGTGTTTACGAAACTTCAACCGTCACCGTGTGTTTCCGTGTGTGTGTATTCTTTTTTTTTGCAGCCCTCAAAGGCCACACAGACAAAGCGAAGCGTTTGAAAGCGAAGAAAAACCATGTTCCAGTGAAAATGAAACAAGCTGGGTGGAAAGTTTACGAGGATGGATGATTTGTAATGACGAAATGCTTGAAATAGGAAAGAAATCACAGACGCAAAAACGTCTCGGCAAAACTGTAATGCTGTAGCGTCTTGTTTTAATTAGTTTTTTTTTCTCTCCCTGTTGCTCTCTCTCTCTCTCTCTCTTTCTCTTTTTCTCTCTCATTCTCTCTCTAACACTGCTGCCATTTGTACCAGAATAGCAGTGTGGTGGGCACCATTTTCTATTTCAATTGCTTCAATATGCTGCCGCAGCAACCGGTCTGCTGCTTCTAGCTTGTTATTTCGATACGAAGACAAGCAACAACAAAAATCGTCTTTATACTTCACTCCACTCGATCATTCCAACTTTTTTGTTCCCTTCATTGAATTCACCCGCCCCCCCCAACCCGCAGCCAATGAATCGTAATATTTTATCCACGGAAAAAGTAATAAGAAGGAGCTCCATCGTTCTTCGTCCGTGTTCCGTGTTTTTGTGTCGTTTCGCCCACCGCTGGTCCAGCGCACCGCAAGGGGGGAATTCGCCCCAAGCGCAATGTTTACTAATGAACGTTGAGGGCACGTTTTCCACTTCCCACTGTGGCTACGGTACGCACCAAAGGAAGGGGAGGTCGCTTATGGTCGAGAAAACAAAGCAAAGCGTTGGGCAAAAACGACGATGATGAGGATGAAATATCATTCAGCGCAAACAAACACAGCTTGAGCGTGTTGCCACGGGTGCTCCTCTCCTGGAGCCAACACGAAACAAAACAAAAACCATCCCGTAAACCTCCCCCACAGCTTCATAATCGTTCGCTTATCGCCAATTGTATCGAGCCAGAAAGCCCCGGCCAGGCCGCAAAGAAAGCAACGGGCGAAAGATAACAGCCAATGGGAAAACCGGTGAGCAATGGAAAATGATCCTGATTTGGTTGATGTGCACTGGGTGAGTGAGATGACCAGTTGTGCGGTGTAGGGAAGGTGCAGCGACGAAAGCAGCCGGAATAGCTAATTTAAAAACAATGATCTCCGTTCGCCTCCCAATCAAGCGAAACCAGGGGGCTGGGGCGTGGGGTTACAAAATCTGGCGACCCTATTAGTTTGGGGACCGGTCGGGATCAAAATGCCAAATGTTGCAGACAGCGAGATAATGCGTACTCGGAGATGGAGGTACTTGAGTGTCACGTTTCGCTTTTGTTAGCGACTGTTGCAAGAACTGTTCTTTGCCGGGCTCGTCATATCGGATGGGTGGATTTTCTGCAGAATTCTTAAATTTCTTTTTAACGAGATTTTTATGATGCAACGTAGGGCAAATAGATTTGGTTGATGCAATGCTTTATGTATCTGTTGAACTGGAAAGGATCGAAGGTTATTGAAATATATTTTTTTTACCATCCGTTAGTTTCTAGAAAAGAACCTCTGCTATATAACTATTCGCCTAAAGATATGCAATATAAAAAATATTTTATTATGTCAAGATTTATTTTTAAGTTTATCTGGTCAGTAAAGGCTCTAAATGTGGAATCCCCTCGAACAAATAATTGATACTCTAATTTTAATCATAACGCAATACTTTTGTAGCATCGAACAAAACATACGAATTACATGCCTTCAGGCTGCCATCTCGCAATGCACCATTAAAACGATATATTTATTCGCCTAAAGATATGCAAACGGTAAGACGATTTATCATGGTAATTATTTTTGAATTTATCTAGTCAGTAAAGCTGTTTTGAGTTGAAAATCTTCCAAAAAATAATTCATTGACAAGTTTTAAACGTAATGCAATAATTTTGTCAAATCAACCATGAAATTATAGATTGCATACCTTCAGGCGCCATCTCGCGATGCACCATTATGACAAGTTCTATTAAAGACTTCTTGCCGTTTACATTGCTAACGTGCAACGGTTATCAAACTACTTGCAAAAGTTCACCGCTGCGAAAAACATGCAAACATTCTTGGAAAAACCTGCCACCGTAGTACGGGAAGTATGAAAAACCATGTGCTTCACTGCACAAGTTTGCTGCACGCTGCACAGCTGCAAATTACTTTCCCACCAAACTCATTTGTCATCCCGCTGCCATGGTGGAGCGCTAGATGACAGTTCCCAATTGAGCAGTTTGCCCCATTCCCATCCAAGGCTGATAATTTCTGCTCACTCGCTGTCTTGCGCGCAAAATGCCTCCACTTTACGCGGTTTGCAATTTTCGCTCACGTGCACTAGACTGCACCGCAACCATTTTGCAAACGGATCACATTGCAACGGGTCCTGTGCGCTGCGTTGTCCTTCCCCCCCACACTGTCTGGCGTGCGGAAGCAAACAGGGAAGGGCTAAAAAACGTAATTACAGATATTTCCAACAGACGTCTTGCAGCTCGTTGCGAAAAAGGATCCGACAGGCGGTTTGGCCTTACCACTTTCCTTCCTCATCTCATTACCCGACAACGGTGCGAGTAGAAAATGAAAATTTCACCACAACGCTAAGGGTAGAGCGGGCAGGAGAGCCTTACCAACGCTGAGAGCCAGTGCAGGCTAGTTGAAACCATCACGCGTTTGGTGTCCAGTTCAAGCGGATGGCTGACCATACGGTGAAGATCTGGTACGTGATCCGACAAGAGAAAAGGAGTGAAAGCTGAAGAAGAAAAGCAAAATTATAAATGTTTCACACTGCTCCTTATTTTCAGAGCAAGTGAGTTTTCAAGCCCCTTCAGGCTGCTACGCTACGCACAAACGTTCTTAGCGCGGTTGCTTTTTGTGCCAAGAAAAATACACCTTCGAGTACAAAACCACGCACCACAGTTTCGCTCGGTTCAGGCTTCCTATTTGAGAAACAAGCACAGAGGTGAATTATTGTTTCCAACTCCTTTATCTTTGTCTGAGCTCGCTTCTCTGCCAGCGGTCAAGTTTGGTCAAGCCATTTCTCCAATTTTCACCACATTGCAAGAGGGCACAAACACAAGAGTGCGTTGTTTTGTAGCGCAACGGTTGCTGTTGAAAAGTTTCCATTTTCGTTTCGTTGTAACATTTGAAGTTATGTTTTTCTAAGAATCTCCTTCCGAAAAAGCCTCAACTGGCCAGTGGGTGGTGTTGAAGCGAAAAAAAACCCTCCCGAGCTTCAACCGCCAAGACGCTCAACGTCCAGCACTGCTTGAGGCCTCGCTGGTCGGAGGTGAAGAAAAATAGCAGCCCCACTTGCAGGCAGATGAAATGGAAATTGTTTTCTTCCCGATGATGCTGCCGGGCGGTGGTGAGGCAGCCCGGTTTTGCCGGGAAAGTTAATTAGCGCACCCTGCCACCCGGTAGGTTGAGGCCGGCGGTTGCACTTTCCACACCATGTCAAAATGAAAATTTTCTCACCCACACTCACACCGCCCGCCCGCTTCTCATTTGCACTTGGGGTGCAGTAATAAGCAACAAAAAAAAACAGACACACAAACAAGGAGGAAAGAAATGAGTAAAGAAATAAGGAGGAGGAAAATATAAAATAATAAAAGCAAGCCCATTCGCAAGCGGAGGATGAGGCTGGAGTGAAAATTAAAAACCAAAACACAATCTGAAAAACACAACCGAAGGGACGATAACAACCGAGGGCACAGGCCCGCGTGGCATGGCAAGGCGGGCGTCAGTTTCAAGGACTTAACAACAGTGGCTAATTAAAACATTCATCACTACTTATCTCAATTAGGGGCGTTCTCGTCTGCAATTCTCCCGGCTGGTACTGTTTGGCATTTGTTGGGACCAAAGGTAAAGGACGGTGTGGTAGAATTGTTGTTGATTCTTTTCACCTTTAAGAGCAAAATCGAAATTATTGTTCTAGGAAGCATACCGTTACTCTTTTTCCTCTGGCAAATATTGCACGGGTTGTTATCGCGTTGTAGAATGTTTTTGGAAATACTTATTTTTATAATGTAAAATGCTCAATGAAATCAACGGGGTGAATTGTCAAATTTTCGGCAATAAACTGTTTTTTTTTTTCATTTATAGAGTTTGTGTAAAAATAACACATCGACAGCCAATTTTGCGCCTGACAGTATGCAATATGTAGATTAATAAAATCATTTCACTGGAAAAACATTGAGTCTGTGTCTTGGTATAGTCATCAACTCGCCACTCACTACAAATATTCAATTAATATTTTACTATAAGCATTGAAGCTCTTGAATATTAATGATTTTTGTTTAATATATGAACAATTTTATTATTATTGTTTTCGAGAATTTGACTTATTTTTTACATTACGATCGGTCAAATTTCGTTCCTAATACTTTAATTATAGTTGTAATATAATATTTGTGATTGTAACTCTGCTTTAGGCTATCAATATAAATCCTAAAAAATATCCACTATTACGCCTAAATGTATGCAATTTTCGTGACAAAATGTGTGTTACAGCATGCAAATTATAGTTTTACTTGAAAAGTACATCATACCAATGATAAAGTCCCCAAAACAAATGCTCTAGTGACAAACTCCGAAAAACGCTCAATTGAAGTGCATTAAATGATAACAGGACAGCTTATACCGTTCTAATAAATTAATTTTCAACTGCAAACACTCAGCGCCCGGGTGCCGTACGCAAAGCATTGCTCCCTGCAGCCCCCAGCAGTACCATGGTTCTTTATCCTACCCTATCGGAACCGTTAATGGTTGCCGCACTTCATTTCTCTACAAACACTGTCCACTCAACCATGCTGACCCTTAACCGTAAGCCCCTGCAGTGGAGGAAATAGTTTGCTGTTCCGTTGTTTGTTTTTTTGTCTGTTGTTTGTTATTTAGTTCTCGGCCCACACTACAGCCTTAACGGACTAATTATGCCAATGCGGTTCTGGGTGCGGGCGCGAGACACTACCAATTTTGCCCGTTAGCAGTAGTCCAGCCGGCCGACTATCTTTTTACACCATCGTCTGGAGAGGGGTGGTTGGATTTAGTACCAATATTAAGCTTTTTTTTTGCGTATCCTCGACCAGTTCACAGCCTATTTCACCCGGTCGCAAATGGTGCGGCCCATTTTTCGACCATAGTACCACTGGAATGAAAGAAAAGAGAGAGAAAAACAACCATAGGCTCAACACTAACCAGCACACTGCGGACACTCGTGTTTGCTTTGGTTTTGTATGTGAGCGGTGCTTGATAGGGCCGTTTCTACACCCGATGCGCAATGTAAATATCTATCCCTTTTTGACACGAAAAGACGCGTGCTAAAATGGCAAAGAAAGTTGAACCTTTCACACTGAAGCTTCGCTAGCGAAGAAAACAAAAACCTTAGTTTTCTAAAACGGTGTGTAATAAAACTCAACCATAACCGTAGTGATTACCATTACCAAACGGACTGATGGAAAGGAAGGTGTTTTTGGAGGACGGTTTCCGTTTTTTTTGCTGCCCTGGAGCCTTGCCCACTAACCGGCACAATAACACACACACAAACCCAAGAGGACCGCAGAAAGCGGGACGAAATGAATAAATGAGTAGGATGTCAGCCCCCTTTGTAACGTTTCAGATCATGATGATGATAATTTATTTAATGAATTACCCCCGATCCATTCTAGTAAATGAAAGCGAGCGCCGCGACGTCCAATGAGCTCATCATGGTGTCCGTCAAGGCTTTCTTTCTGTTTTCGACTATGCGTGTGTATGTGTGTTAGACGAAGAAGAAGAAGATAAAAAAGCACCAAGCCATTCCGTTTGCCAAAATTGTTGCCCACCTCATTAAGGCTATGCATACACCGTTTGACGCGTTGGAATTGAAGCTCCTGCCGAAAGAAAGAAAAAAGGTCCCGTACAGTTTTCAAAGCATACAATGTGTTTTTTTTTATTCATTTTTTTATTTTTTATTCAGCAGCTGGTTTCACATGACGGAACAACTGTGGGGGAGGGAAGGGGGAGTTTTATATAATTAATGGAAGCAAATCTGATGCTTCTGGCTCGCTGGTCAACAACAACGGACCGACGGCGGATCTGCCAGCGCCAGTGACACCGTGCGCCATTTTGGACACGACAAAATCAGTCAGTGTCACTGTCAGGAGGTTCAGCGGGCAGGCTAGCTTTTACGCCAGCCGCCACTGCAAGCGCAAAAGGTTGTTGTCAATCGCAACTAATTGAGCGATGCGAGTTGCACGTTCTGCCAGCTGCAACGTGACCAGATGGTGGTTTACCGTCCGGAGGACAAGAAAAAAATTGCTACCAAAAAAGTGACTCACTACGTTTACTTTCGTGTATAAACGAATAAATATTTACGACCAACGAAAGTTTAATCCTTGCAGACATCTATGAGGTTTTTAGTTTCATTCATTTTTTTACTCTAAATTAATCAAAAGTTCAGAAATGTTGAAAGCAACAATAAATAAACCAATTGCTAAATTCCGTACATTTTAATTTCCTTTAATGGTTTTTAGTGTACGATTTTACCCTAACTGGTCTGAAAAATCGCCTAAGGGTATGCAATGTGTATGCTTTTGATTCTGTTTACGCACTCTAGGCACATTTAACGCCAAAAGGTATGCAAATATTATACAAATATATAACCATATGTTTGGTTACCTAACAAAAAGTGGATGAATTCTATTTGAGCACAATCAACAACAGAAATACAATTAAATGTAATAACTATGCGATTGAAGTGAAAAAACAGGGCATGTACAGCACAAACGATTCCTTGCCAAACCTGAACAAATTGTCATTGTGCCACAAATCTTCTCTGCCATCTAAACACGTCAAAGGACAAACTAGGGCTCACGCATGAAAGCGTACCACGATTGACAGTGGCCGACACGGCACCCCCGTACGTCACTTATCGGATTTCAATTTATCCAACCGACCAAACACGCTAACGAACGTGCAACATGAGCCCCACGGCACTGATTAGACATCTTTCGCCCGCCACCGGAGCCACCGGAGATGTCCACTTTGGTGCCGAAGATGTATGTCAACCGATGTGAAGCCCCGATCCCCATACGTATAATGCATCCCCTCTGTTTGCTGTCCGATGAAAGATGACAGCGAGTTAATCATCATATCGGGTAACCTTTCCCTGCTGCTTTTGTGTGGGTGTGACTGAGAAGCATTAACTCTAAACGCGCGACACAAACTCGTTGGAGTGCACCGGACAGGACAGGACATTGGACTCGCGCAAAGAAACGATGTACTTCCAGGTGAAGCGTGGTGTATTTTTCACCACAGAGCACCCCATTTCGGTGTGGGAAGGAAAAGCCATTTATCAGCGCACAACACACAGACACACTCGACCGTCCGCTCTGATGCCGGGAAGATGACTTCATGTCGTGAAACCTACGCACACGCCAATCGGGCGCACACTTCCTCCCGATGTTTGTGTGCGGCGGTTCAGGCAAGCGAAATGATTAATTGAGACGTCGCAGTCAATTCCGGGGCTCGTGTGCGCATCGTGTGTGCAAGAGCATACCGGTTCGCTCCCGCAAAAGGCTCAACTGTCACCGTGGCCGTACGACGGGTACGGCAGGGCTTTGACCGTGGTGTCCGTACACACAATGATGATCACTTCCTGTGCAGCCACGATTCCTTTAATGGACATCCGATTCGATCGGTGGCCGGTGTCGAGTGCGTGGGCCGTGTTGCGACACTGAACTCGAACGCATCATCATCATCAGCGACGTCTCATGAGCTCATTGCGAGCCGTCAGCCGCGGCAACATGCAAATGTGGCCCTTCGCAGATACGTGACCGGGTATCGTACGGCTCCGCGCAGTAATTGTTGGAGACGAGCTGGAATTAGCCGAGTGCGTGGCTGCTACCTCCGACCTGTACCTACAAATGCACCGAGACAAAACTTTAAGGCCCTTTGGAGTAGTACGTCCAACGAGGTCTTATATTGTCTTGGCATTAGCACGGACCTTGTGGGTGAAGATTCAATCGCACCAGTTGTTTTCAATTAGCTTCCTTCACGCCCGTCTCCTTAAGACTTAAGGCTCGCTGTCGCTGACAGTGCCGTCGACGCCAGCGCTTTCCGTCCAGACTTTACCGAGCGGGTCCGCCTCGGCTGCTCTTTAGCCATTGTTTGCGTATCAAATGGGCAGTTTGACATGTGCGGCTCTCTCTCTATCTTTGGAGCAACTGGCTCAAATGTGTCCACTAAATCGGGAGTATGTACAACACGCACACCTGTCATACACGAGTCGAGATGAATGATCCCCAACACGTGCATATTTGAGGGTTTTGCCACAGCAGGATACAGAGGAAAGCAATTAGAAACACCCGGATGCTGAGCTGCCAGCCTTCGTCATCGATTCTTGGAATAGTTCATTTCTTTTATGTGGCCCCAGAACGTTCCGCAAGCAATGATGTGAAATAATCCTTCCGTTGCCGAACGGAAACGAGAAAGTTCCTCACTGTATCCCAAAGTAAACAGCGCCTTCAGCGGCGGCAGATTAGCTCAGCCTTTCCGGCAGCTTCCGGCACTGAGAACCGGAACCGTAAAACAATACCTAGCCAACCAGCGCTAGTCGACCAATCCTTAACTCAAACACACGACCACCAAGACGAACCCCTGATGCACGTCTCGCCTTCTGCTAGATGATCCATCGGTCGGTCTATTTAACTGCCACCGTCGTCGCAAAGAGGGCCGCTATTCAGCAAAATCTTAAAGACCATCTGGACATTAGGGAATCGTCTGAAAAGAAATACCCTCCCTCCACTGCCAACGCTTAGTGCTTCGATAAGAGAGAAGCGCGCAAACAAAAACAGCAACGAAAAAAAACCCATCCAAACCAATAAAATTCGCCTTATCCGATGGAATTGATTTCCCCTCCCTCCGTTCAGACACTTTTGGTAGCAGATTTCGCTCAGCCCAGTTATGTCTCCTTTGGGAGCGGACAGCCTCTCTGCTACCCACACCTTTCTTTCCTGCACGGTGCGTGTATTCCGTTCCATTTCCGAGAAATGAAAGCATCCGGGTGGAGCAATCCTCGTATCAAACACATTATCAATGTAGGAATGTTGCCACCTCGTTTACTTCGCTCAGAACGGTTCGAGAACGGGAAAATGGAAATCGGCAACGAATCTGAACAGAAGAGAAGAGAAAAAAAACACACACACACACGCACACACAAAATGAAGGTGCTTAAGAGGAAAACACAACATTTGCTCCGAGTAGGCTAATGACGAGACCGGCTGATGGTGATGATGCTGATGATGATGATTGAGCGGCTTGATAGTGGACAAACATGGAAAATGGAGTAGCGCTGGAGCAGTAAAAGGTTGTTTTTCTTCCAGGTTGATGCGCTGATACCACACAAAATGTTACCATTGGCGTGAGAGTGTGTTGAAAATGGCGCAGCAGCAACAGCCGCTTTTAACGCTTTGTTTTGATGGGCTTTATGCTAGAAATGGTATAATAGGTATCTTTATGCCTTTGCGATTCTCTCACTGTTAATCTCTTTGAAATGAAAATTTACGCATGAAAAAGAATATTATGTTGTTGTTCTCTTTTAAAAGGCGTCACGATGAGTGTAAACTACTTAACACTGTTTACACGCTTTTTGAATAAAGTGTGAGAATGATTTGTATCTTAGAATACATGAAAAACAAGCGCTTTTATGTGTACTAGATGCAGCGCATATCCTCTTGAATGTCTTTTATCCTGAGATTTAGTTAATTATATTAAAACAAACCTTTCAATCGACTACATCAGATTCTTTTATCCTTCCAAAATATTGGATTTGCTACTAAACACTCGCCTAACTGTATGCAATTTACTCAACATATCGGGCATTAACATGTGTATCAGGTTGCACTCAGCAAACTAGTTTGTTATTGCATACATAACATTTTGCTGTTGAAAAGTTTGTTTTCTATATAAATATAATGTATTTTGTATTGTTAAAATCTTAAAATCGTAATTAAATACCTACGAACGCAATCTAAACTACACCTAAAACAAAGTTGTTGATAAAATGCATACATTTAGGCATTATACAATATCGAACAAAAGGAAGCATATGCTCTCAAAAATATTGTTCTAAAACGTTATCTAAGTAGAAAATAAATCATTAAACAAACAAAAAAAAGTTATTAAAATGACAAATATAGTGCAAATTATACAAAACATAGTATTAAACTTTTCCTTAAGTTTCAAAATTCACTTAATCGTTTATGCACTAAGAAGATCCAAGATAGTCAACTAAAACAGTTGATATTCACCAACACCAAACAATCAATGCTCGATTTTGTACGATGAATGCTATCAAATCTCAAATTTTAATTGTTCATCAGTCTTTTGCAACTACGTCGACATAATCCACACACCTAACTGCTCGCCCACAGAACGTCTGCTACAGCTTCGAGCGATGATTCACGGAACAGCTTAAGCTTCAGCTCATCAAAACTCGTCTGGCTGACAGGACCACAGCAGCAAAAGCATAATGATAGAAAACAATCTAGAAATCAATTTCAACCAGCAATAAAGCAGTGATCCCACTTTTATTTCCGTTTTTTTTTATTCCTCACCCACCACGACGAGCCGAAGAATACGATCAAAGAATGTGATCAACAACAGGGCGGGGAAAAAGAAGAACTGTACCATAATCTCGCAACGCTCCCTCTCCCGCTTGAAACAATGCGCCAAGTGCAATATAAGCTGCTGTACCGAACGCCACAGAAGATAATGAGGAAATGGGACTAATTAAGATAATGGGATCTTGGTACCGTTAGAATTGTTTCTTCCTCGATGGGAAACAACCCAAAGGTCTCAGACCTGGGTCGAGCGGGATATATACAATCAAATGCAATTCCAGCATCAGCCTCATTATGCTCATTTGCCCATTCTCTCTCTCTCTCATTCACACACACACACACTCACTACCTTTCTGTCCCACTTCTGTCCTCCTTGTGCAAAAGTGCATTCTATTCGAGTGCTTTGTTAACGTTCGTAGTAAATCAGTAAATAATGTTGCTAAAGGCCCGATCCCCATTCCTGCCCGTGATCCAGCGCTATCCAGCAGCAATGTTCTGCTTAAGATTTGCAGATTGAGAAGCAGATGAGATAATGCTCATTGTCCATAAACGCGCTCGGAACCATTACCCGAGGTTCTTTCATTCGCCGGCCGGTGGCCGTTTATTGTGATTATGCTTTCTTTGAAGCAATAAATATTCCTTCCTTTTGATCGGTGAGCATAAACCGACCGGGAATGGTGGTGCGTTTTATTAACACACAAAACAACGCTAACAAACTAACGAAACGGTTTTGGTTTCTGCGATGCAAACTGTCCTCCCACAATGGCTTTCATTTTATTGGATTATGTTCTTCACAATAGTGAATGTAGCTTTTACAGGGGCGTTGAAATGGTTTTATTGCGCTATTCTATCTTTTCCAATGAATGTTAAGAAGTTAAAAGATCATTCAAAAAAAAATTAGAGGTTATATTAGAGTACAGTGGTAAATAATTCTATAATTAATTCAAATTTGTCAACCTGTGATGCATCAATAAATATATACATTACAACGATTACATTCTTAGGCAGTTAATCACGATTTTGAGATCTCAAAAATAGAAAAGAAATCTTTGTTTTCTGGAATAACAACAACCTAGTTTGCTGTGAGCAACTTAATACACATAATTATGCACGATATGTAAAGTATATTGCATACATTTCGGCGCCAACATCCAAGAAATCCAACATAGCGTATTGTTGCACAATTTTTCGTAAGGATTTTATTAGGATTTAATGCGTTTTTCGAGAAACGCTGAAGCACTTTTAATCTCTAGCATATCATTTAAGAAAGAGATTAATATCAAGAGCTAGACAGTTCTTGCAACGCAATTTTCTAGACATTCTACACTGCACTCTACATTCTACACGCAACATTCTAGACTGACAGACACACATTGTTACATTGTTGCATGATTCAGATAACTTAATATATAAAAATTGAACCCTCACAACACCTTTGGCCCACCTGCAAGCATGAAATAAGCTTAAACTGGTAGCGTTTTCTACTGTGTAGATAATTTCTATTTGCTTTCCTTCCCTTCTCTATCCTTACTATCTGTGCTTTTCGCTAACATAAAACATCACAACCATCTAGAACCTAATCTAACTAACATTTTCTACTCATCTTTCCATCCACTAACGCATTCTTTCTCGTTCTCGCTCACACGCACATCCCCGCAAATCCACCCCCGTGGCCCTCGTATCGACACCACGACCACCATCCACCCCCTCTTCCCCTTCTTCTCATCTTTCCTTTCTTATCACAACCGGTACTTCTTCTTCTTCTTCTTCCTCCTCTTTTCTTCTTTCTAACAATTCCACCTCTTTCCTTTAAAGCGCGCAAAACTAAATCTAACAATAAACCGCTTCCAGAATCGCATCTCAAAACCACTACCACTACGGTGGCGACCACGACGACGGTCGAAATGCTGCAAGCGGCACCGGAAAACCTACAGAAGAAGGGTAAGGCACTCGCTCAGGCAGGCCTGCCGCTGCCGGGATGCTCCATTTTCCGACTTCTTCGTTTCGTTGTTTGTGGTGAAAGCTTCCTTTTGGTTTCACTGTTTAGTTGTGCTTTTTGTTCGTACACATTTGCATTTCAAACCTGCTGAAAATGGCAGTAGGTGAATTGGTTAAATCTTTTTTCTTTTGTTTGTTATGTTAACATCGCTTGATTTTCATTACCCTCGGCTTTATGGTTTTCATCTATTCATTGTGCAATTTCGATGTTGCGATTGTTTGTGAGGAAAGAAAACGTATTAAAACGTATTCACCATCACGCTCAACGGCTTTAGTTCCATTTCAATGACCACATTAAAGCTCACCATAACGATTGGTAAACGTAAAAAGGCCATCAAGCTTTAGAGCAAAGCAAATTCATTTTAGTTTTAAAAACCATCAACGATACAGAATATCCAATGAATATGTTTCTTTTTTCTAAATTCCCTTAAACATTCGTCGTTGCGTCATTCAGATCCCGACAGCCCCCCGATCGTATCCAGCGGAAGTGCGGGCAACGAAACGACCGGTATTGGCTACAGTATTGGTAGATTCGAAAATATTATAGTTAAGATAGTTTTAGTGTCACTTATTTTCGCAATGGTCGTCGCCGAACTGCGCGCGCGGGACCAACCGACTCACGGATGAGCTTTGGGCAGGTTAAATTGCTGTACTGAGTAATACCACTACTTCGAACACTAAACTAGACTAACTATTACGCCTAAATAGTCTCAAATCTATTTGAAGATAAGCAACGGTTTGTCTGAAACGTCAGGCATGTGTTTTTCTTTTATTTCCCTTCACCTTTTTAACATATGCTAATCGTTTTTATATTATTTTATTACATTTAGTTTGTTTGGACCTATATTTTGTGATTGATCTATATGATTTTCTGTTTTACTATTCACTGCTTTCGTGATTCTAAACCGTCCTTTTTTTTTTCTTCTACTTTCATCTCCTTCCCGTGCTATGCAGGCTTTAACGCGACCGAAACGAACGGCGCTAGCAGCAGTCTTCCGGTGCCGCTACGAACGACCACAAGCGTGCTGGCGACCGTTGTGACGATTTTACTCATCTTCACCACAACGCTCTTGTAGATGAGCTTGAAGCAGTACACCGACGTCGAGATCCGGAACCGCCGGCTGCACCTTAACTTCATACACAGCTAAGCAGGGCGGTTGGCTACCATCCATTAGATCGTGCTGCTACCATTCTGGCGCCCAGCCGGTCGGTTTTTGTTGTTCTGTTGTGTTCTATTTTATTACAGTCAAACGAAAGAAAAAAAACCAAGCCACAGAGGTAGGTTTACATCCGAGTACGTATGTGTGTCTGTGTGTATTTGTAAGTGTATGTGCGCGCAATTCGTCAACGTGATAGTCCAAACTCCAAAGCTGCTAAATGTGCGTGTAGGCTGGTAAGTTAGAACGATGGAACTATTAAAGTACCGAAGTGTGTCATACAACCCTCAGTCGTAGTTATTCGTTTAGTTTAATATGAGTGCAAGCTTTTAAACTTACTCGTTGCAACCAATGAATGTTCTAGGGAAAGCGATAGGTTACGCTTGTGTTGCAATGTCTCTATTTTTAAGTACAATCTCGATGGAAGAGTTTAAACCAGTTTGAAACTCGTTTCACAATATAAAGCTGTCAACTATGCAGATCAGTTCAAAGACCTAAGCAAACTAAGTTACCAACAAGCAGAGTCATCAACGTTTAACAAACACACAAAACTGAGAATGATTTGGGGAACCAAAATTAAAATTATCCAAAAAGTTGGAATCCATTTTTTTCGTCATTCATGTTTAGCAAACTTACTAAGAGGTTTAATAGTTTTTCCTGTTTCGAAATGGGAAAGTAGAGATGTTTTTAAATATTTTTTGTTCTATTTCAATTCTCAACACAAACAAAACGGTACTGATCAGGAATTAAACTAACGTTTATACATACACACAAACCAAACACCTACTTCAACGATGTCCCGTACTCCATTTTTCACTGCAGCCCTTTTAATATGGCAAAACACGATTGATAAGTTGTTAACAAATACGTAAAAAGGCAATTTTATGAATGGATTGCATAAATTTAGGCGCCAGACCATGAAGTTTGCTTGGGTTTCCATTGCCTCGTTGGTTTCCAACAGGAACCGCTGTTGCCTTGGTTCGTATTTGAAAGCATCTTATTTTTTCGATACTTAGAGCAATGTTTAACAGCTTTTGTACTATTTGGTTCATCATAAATCTTCTTCAAACTTTCAAACATCCGGATTGAACGCGTCGGTGTATGAAAATATACAGAGAGCGATAGAGAAAGAGAGATAGAGAGCGGAAAGAAAAGAAAAGCTGTAAAAAGTTCTTATGCATATGATCGAGTCGATATTTCAAGTAACAACAGAAAACAAAAAAACAAAAACTTAGATATTTAACTTGCTGTCGTCCACACAAAGAGGATGGCGTTTTCGGCACCGGTTCGATTGCAAATCGAACGACGAACAAACCGATAGGAAATTTAACTCTTAAGCAGCCGCAGCAAGAGGCAATCGAACGCGGAACTCAAACCATTGCACTGTAAAGATTAAGCCATTATCCTCAAAACACAACCCCCAAACCCCAAATCCCTACGAAAGAGATAAACGATAAGGAGAACATTACTGACAGACAGACACACACACACACAAACACAGCTATTTTATACAACCAATTGTGAATAGGGAGCTAAAGAGGGAACCTTGTGATTGTGTTTTTTGCAATACAATCACACGTGCGAAGTGCGTGTGCAATCGGTGTGCGAGTGAATGGAGAAACTTTGTGTGAATGGTGCATGCATGGAAAAATTTGATGCCTTATGAACACTTGAAGAAGAAGACGAAGAAGAAGGAGAAGAAGAAAAAACAATGTATGCATAAAAAAATAAAAAAGGGAAGCAGAAACCTAAGCAAGTAAACACAAACAACCAGTTCCGCACATACTGGCAGGGGGGAGTAAGTTGGGCAGATTTGAGCAAATGAAAACTACAGCACAACTCGTATAGTATAGATATACAATATATGTATATTGCAAATAGTGTTTTTTTTTTAAGAAATAAAACAAACCAAACGTACTTTTGATCACGTTTCGTCAAACGAAACTGTGGCAAGTAAAGATATGGGAAAGGCGAGAGTAAAGAAGCAGAGTTGGGAAACAATTTCACACTTCTATTGAAATGCACTGGTTTATTGAAGAGGATTTGAGGGGAAATGACAATTTAAGGGAGAAGAAAAAACAAACTACAGAAGGAAAACGGATACATTTAATCAGCAACCATCCCGAGCAGATTACCAAATCTTTCAACATACAGCATAGTTTGACCGTTCAACTGTGAACAGTGAAAAGCTATACTGCTAATAGAAAGGTAAAAAAGGAAAAAAAATCTAATAACTGTTCTACATCACGCTCCCCCTTTAAACTCGTAAAGGCGAGGAGAAGCAAAACACAACGTCAATGAAATAGAAAAGAAAAAAACTACACAGCCAATCTAACCAAACGCACAGAAAAAGCGTTTGCGAAATGAACGAAGCTTGTACGTCCAATGTATAGAAAAGAAAACTACAAGAAGAAGAAGAAGAAGAAGAAGAAGAAGAAGAAGAAGAAGAAGAAAATCTAGTAAGAAACAAGCGTATAACATGTCGGGTGTTGCTTTTACGGTTACGTCTAAATGAAGGCTATAGATTTGTTTTAGAAACAAAACGAATAGATTCATCATTTCAACAGCATAAACCAAAAACACTTTAAAAGCGGTAAGATGAAGAAAACAGTGTCAGTGTTAGTGTATGCTGGTGGAAGCTTGCATGGTTTAGTTTCTATATTTTGCTTCGTTTAGATACAAAAAGCGCGCTGAAACAAGCACAACTACCAGGAAAACAACTAAAATTTATTAAACTGTTGGCAAACGAAACAATGCAATGGCACATGGGAAGAAAAAAAAAGAAGAATTGTGTAGCTCAATTCGAACGCTCGTCAAAACAAAAAAAACAAGTTCTAAGAACAATTCAAAGAATAAAAGCTACGATAGCAGTCAACAAAGCGAAAGGAAACACCGGAAACGCGCAAAGAGCGAACCGAACCAAGCACAGGAATAAAAAAAAACACATTCGAACCAATCAATACCACCAATAAGCACACGGACCCGGACAGGAAAGCGTAACCGTGCGTAAAAGCAAAGAGACATAGTTGACTGGGCAAGCAAGCGGCAAATGTCTTTCCCACATTATTCTTCTTCAGCTCGCCAAGCAGGCCCATTAACATTGTTTCCTGTTTTTTAATGGAATGTTTTGTTTTATTTACATTTATACTTGTAACATTTATATAAAAAACTGCTGTAAAGTGAACAAACCCCAAAGCGAATCGACAAAGCGAATTGACAAACAATCGTGAGAAAATAAAAGAAAGAAAGGTCGTAATTATTGACTAAACGGCATTGTGTTTTGGAGTTTTTTCTTTGGTAAATGGATTAACGAAATGAGGAATTGAAAAATAAATTTTAATATATACTCTTTTGTGTCTTTGCTCCGCCCCTCAGGCTATGCAACAGGAGCGGTGCTGCAAAATGCCACTGTAAATCGCATAAAAAAATCTGACTGACACATTAACCATGTCAGCGTCATATATTCTCTTTTGATGATCAGATGAGATGTTCAAACAGTTGGTGCGACCATCATATGTTTGATGACATTTTGTGCAACCAACTCTTGGTCAGTTACTTGATCGCGACACTTTCTGTTGATGATCATCACGATAGTCATGGGAGATATGCGGTATGTACGAGTAACACCAACCAACAAAATGAGCATACTTTCTCGATCAAATGCGTCATCATTCTACCCAACAGACCATCAAAGCATACAAAACGCCAGGTATGTCGCAAGAATGTCATGATTATCATAGGGAGAAAATGTCATCGCCAAGTGAGTTAGCAGGATTCGGATGCTACAAAAAATGTCACCAAGCATGTGATTAGTCAACCAAATGTTTGAGTTCAACCCCTGATCATCACAGTTATCTACGTGAGCTGACAAAAAAATGTAAAACGGTGACTTTTTTTGAGAATAGGACATTTTGTTCATGCTTCAAATAATTGTCACTCCTTTTCCCCTACTTTTTTATATGAATAAGGAGAAATTCTCACGAAAACTTTAATCTTTTCTTCACTGGATGGTTGTTGTTCTACTGTACCAATGGTGTATTCAATGTAACGAAACGACAAATAATGCGAAAGAAAGCCCAAATATGACAGTAAAATATGAGTGGTACTTGTTTACAGGGTTTCCAGAGGAATTTTTTTAAAGCCATCGCAAGTTTTTTTTAATCATTCATATTTTTGATGAGATACCATGATTGATTTGATACATCAGTTATTCAAAAATTATTTGTTTCAAATAAAGAGAGAAACGTAACACTGACTAAACATATTCGAGAATAATTATTAAATCATTATGCATTGAAAGAAAAAAATAGGAATTATGTATAATTGTTGGTAGTGCCTTCATACGTCAAAATGTTAACATAAGGATACTCATAGTGTTATTAAATGTATAACAAAGGTAAGTAAATTTTTAAAAAATTAACTACTAAAACACAGCTAAAACTCTTTTGTAATAACAGGGTACATCTTTGGGTCAAAAAAATAAAAAAAGTTGTATTCATATCACTTTAATTTTATCAAACCATTCAGTTAGTTGCTAATACGATAGTTCAAATCTACACTTAAAATGATTGATGACAGCCCCCAACAAAATGATTATTAAAAGGTTTAACAACCCTTCATCGCCTATTCGATGCCTCACAAACACTAACAGGAGACAAAAACCACTTGTCCGTAACCGTAACCACTACGAAACACGAGGGGGGAGGGGAGCGACCCATAATAGCTTGCCCGCTGTAATCGAAACCCACCGCACAGCGACTTAATATCCGAAAATATACGGCTTAATTACTTGCCTTTCCTTAAGCTTGCTGCGAGAACAGATTCAAACCGCAACACTTATCCACCCGGTTGGCCGGAGAACGTATTTTCCTCTCCACAAAAAAAAACACACAAATGCACACACACACACACGCAAGCGTGTCAGCACCGAATTAAAGCTATTTCAGCAATCCTCCCGCGTCCCCGCACACATCCACCGTGCGAAAGCTCATTATGGTGCGAGAAGCAATTGGATCATTTTGCTTAATGATGGCAGAATACACCCTGGCTCCCTGTTTGCCGGCATAGTGCCGTGTGGGTAGGTTATTTCCTGTATTTTTTCTTACCCACTCTGTCCGTTCGCCTTGCTCGCTTTAGCCCATCCCAATGCTGCAGCCGAAATGTGGCCCTGTTCCTGTCTGTGTGTGTATTCCGCACGGTATGGTAACTATTCGCAAAGCTACCGCGACCCCGAATGTGGCTCTGATAAAAATTATCATCACTTGATTAAGTAATTACGTAGTAAAACTCCAATAAAGGGCGCTCGTAATGAATGCTGCCAGCGAGCGAGCGGGAGGCTGACATTTGGCACGGTGCGGGGTTTCCTCGTTTTCGGTGCCGCGTCCTGCTGAATGTGGTTTATGCATTTCGGTTATTCGCGGCCACCGAAAATGCTGTTTTATAATTACCGTGCGGATACCATATACACCATTCCATCACCGCACAGGCAGGGTGGTGTGTGTGTGTGTGTGTGTGTGCGCGCAGGGCTTTTGACATTTCACTCCGGGTGCTGGCTGGGTGCTGGTTCACTTTTTTTTAGGATAAAATGGAGCTCCGGTGCACAGGCATACAAGGAAATGGGAGTCATTGTGCCAGCACTTATGAGCGTAATGGCTGGCGTTCCGTTGGTTCGCGACGCTCAATGGGTTTTGTCTGCAATTTGAACATCATTTTCCATTATGAGGTAAGTATGGGCCTGGTTGTTGGGTCGTTTCATACGGTGTCATTTGGGGTCAGCGGTTTAAAGCGTCAGCCGGTTCAAAACAAAGCTCAAACATAAGTGAGCGCTTTTATAGCTGCGCTAGGTTACATTCACAAGCGGCTGCGGTTTCTGCAAATCACTCTTGTTGCCGCATATTCATCCCAATATTTATTATATTATTAAATTATTTAACAAAATTTAGATCTATTCAATGAAAAATTAAATTAAATTAAATATTAATTTAATTAATTAAATTAAATATTAAGTATAAATGTAATGAAGAATTATGATCAGTCACACAGAGCTTATCTCCATAAATTTTATGTTGTAAAACATTTTAAAACGCCATTTTTTCAATCGCATTTTTTGAAATTTGTAAAACCATGCCAACAACTTTTAAATCTTTTTTTCATTGATTTAATTTAATTCGAAAGTCATCGGAAACTGCGTCGTACGAGAAACGAATAGTTGTTTATTTACACGTTTTATAATACCGTATTGCTTCGAAATACGGACACTTAAGGCATTTTTGGTATATAATAATTTCTCATGAATTCATATTTAATTCGTCATACCCCACCATAATCCATTTCATCGAAGAAAAACCTTCTACAATTGAAAGAAAAATAAGATTAGTATTTAGGAATTCGTCAGAAAATATTAGACTCCAAAAACGTCTAATGTGTCCGTAATTCGAAGCAGTATGGTACATATGAAGCAACACAATAAAAACATGCCGAATGTCCGGAGTTTGAAGCTGTCCGTAACTTGAAGCATAACGGTATATCTATTCGGCCTTTACATGCTTATCCAATGTTTACAAACACGCTCTGGGCACAATCGTTGACCTTAAAAATCACAATCGAAGGAACGTCGGTTTGCTGATGTTCGCTAAACCAAACATATTTCGATGTGGACTTTTAGGTATTGAAGATGGATGATTCAGGCGATCGTGGATTCTTGAAGCGGTTTCCTTTACTGGGAGTGTTGAGCTTATTATATTCCTCAATATGGCCGGTTGAATCGTTCATACTTAATAAAAAAAAGGCTATCCTGACAGTCCGAACGAATCTGACCCGCCATTACCGGTGGAGGTTTTACTTATGTTCAACCAGAGTTATGGTTCCCTTTGTTTGGTTTTCGATGTATGCGTTTCATAGTATTTCAGATAAAATAGCTTCTCGTAACATTTGAAAGTAAAGCATTTGAACATTTAAAGTAAAAGCATGAAAAATACGAAACCAAACAGGAAGCAAATCATGGGGTACAGAGATATAACGTGTCTCAGATGGACTTTTTAATGTTTTAATTATGCCAATATCACATCTCATGTTCTATTTGCCTTATCGATTTAATCACTGTCTCTACCTATTTGCGTACATTATATTAAACCACTAAACAAACAGAGCCCACTTGTCGTCAAAAATATAACAGAAAAGATTTTAAAAGCGATCAAAATTACAACTTAGGACTATCGAACATAGCACTTCTTTTCGTTATTCTATTCCGCCTTCTAGAGTATGAAATATGCATTTATCATTTTTATTATTGTATTGTCTTCCTTAGATTGAAATCGTCTTGTGCTACAGGTGGGTTTGGTTTATCTTTAATTACCAAGAGATATAAAATGAACCAAGGAATGAACCCCAAAAGGAGCATTTGATTGTTTAGCGCCCCAGCAGCTTAACAGTGCTAGATTAAAATGAGCAAACACGCCAAACTACAACTTAAATAAACCCCTTTAACCAACAGCGTGGAATGGTGGAATGGCAGCAAAACGGAAAGAAAATCCCATCACATGTAAACACATTCAATCTCTCGCTTCATCCCAGCGACCGACGCGGTTGACCATCAGCTGCTTCGTTGGATAATGGTTTCATTTGCATTCGCTATTAAATAAAAACGAGCAAACGGTTACCCCATCCTTCGTCGCTTTGAATGGAACGAAGGGATTGCGTTTTTTCTTCATTTACCTTGTCCTGTTTGTATTCTTATTTAAATTCACACTCTTTATCTTTTTTTTTTGTAGCAAAGAGACTCGATTCATACCGTAATCCGCCCCATACTTACACACTTACACCAAAACTCAACCAAACATCTCTTTTTACGTCCAAATCTAACCACCAAACTGTCTAGCATTTAAACTGTCTTGTGGATTGTAAAAATAAACAGAAAAGGTCTTTTTTCGGTCATCCTGGTGGCATAGTTGCACAGTGCCGGTGGTAACAAAAAAGGGCGAATTTTCCTTTTATTGCGGAACGCGCGCGCGCTCCCGTGTACGACGACGACCAATGTCCCCCGAGTGACCAACCGCAATACCAGCATAAGCGGTTGTAATACACCAGTAGGGGAGTGCATGAGAGAGGGATTGGATACACACGGAAAGCGCCCAACACAACACTTGGCACGACTTTTGGCCCGGTTGGCGCGTCACGAATCACGAAATGGTCTCATATATTGTATGCATGATGAAGTGAGTTTGCGATTTCTTTTCCAAAAACAACCTCATTCGCTTCATACTGTTTCCATTTGCTTGGGCGGGTTGTCTGTCGTCCGTTCAGGCGCGTACAGGCGGAAATGGAGAAGCCCGGTCGCTCATGAAGACGCGAGCAATGGAGACGCCCGGTCAGGCACATGACACGTGGCAAAGTGGATGATGTTTTTTTTTTCATTTTTTTTTTTGTAATTTTCTAACCGATAGCGAAAGGTAGATTGCAAAACCGGGCTTGCAATGGACTGACAGCCTCGGGGTGGTGTGTTTGGGTGGAGAGAGAGAGAGAGACAGAGCAAGAGCTAAAAAATGTGCGACCCAAATCGCAAAATCCCAAAGCACAGCGAGCGGAACAGCAAAACGGCAAAGGCAAATGGGAAATATGCATAAAATGATCACCGCTCGGATGCAGATGAGCGAATCACGGTTAAGCTTTTACGTGGTGCAATCCCCCGGTACCGAGCGGCCATGGAAATGGAACACAAGCACACACACACACATATTAGCCTTCACGTTGCACACATCACGTAACGTGTTCATTACTTCTCAGCTCAGCTCATGTGCCACGTGATTCCGCGAAGGGGGAAAAAGGCAATGGCTAAGCTTCACTTTTTTTTTCACTTCCATTTCTTCATTCTGCTGACTCTCGGGGTTTCCATAATGCGAGCTGCATTTAGGAGATAAACGTGTTGGGTAAAGAGCGATTGCGCGGTTGCCGTTTTTTCTCCCATCTTGCCGTCCTTTGCACCAGGGAAATTCTGCAAAGTAAAGCGAAACAAGATTTACGTGTGAAAAATAAACACAATGCTCGTGACCCGCATGCATCCCACCCGACTGGTTGGAAGGATCATTATTTCTGCAGATGCTTTAGTGAAATTATTGCTAGGGATAAAAATTTTAAAGTGTGAAGAGAAAGAGACTGAAAAGTGTGGATAGTCGTTTCACCAAATGATGTGGCAAAGGAATATGTGTCCATATAGAACACTCATTGTTCATATTAACCTATACGTCATTGGCATCATCGAGAGTCAAAATATGATATTACCAATAATAACTCCAACTAAATTTGCAATCAATTTCATTTAGCAAATCGCATATTGCCAGTTATAATAATAGTAATAAACCTTTAATTCACGTTTATTGACTGTTTCGAAACGAGATTTTATTAATCGTTTATTTTATTAATGAATCTTATACAGTAAGTAAAAACAAGTTGTTTTTATTTAATGGAGTACACATAGTTAAATAAATATATTCTGAAGGCATATCATGCATATCAGCCAGTTCACAATGTTATTCTGCATTAAATCACGACATTTATCCTGAAGGTAATTAAATCAATGGTTCGTTGAAGCTATACTCTTGAAAATGTATTTTACAAGTTTTTTTCATTTGAAAATCCAATGTAATTTTTTTTAAGTTCCTCTTAGAGACTTATTGTCAACTTAATTATCTATTCAACATGGTCTAATTAAAAAAAAAAATCTTAAATGCAAAAAAAACAGTAAGTCACTTCCAAAAATATTGTGGCAAAATCGCGATAATGTCTAGTAAATGTGTGTAGTCAATTACACATTAATTTAAATACTGTTCCTTAATTACATTAATTTTAATTAACACATTAATTTGTTACTGTTCGTTAATTAAAATAAATTTAAAACTAAAACAATAGCATACAAAAGTTAGGTGAATTTTGCAAAAATAATTTGGATTCAAACACATTTCCGAAATTCAGGCAAAATTCAAATGGTATTGTTTTTCGCAGTTAATCATATCATTAATAGTTTTAATACTGTTAAAAACCATAACAAGCAGAGACGATTCTGACAGTTGTGCAATCGAAGAATATAAATTTGTTATTAAATTTATAGCATTTTTTATAGCAACTGGTATACCCTGTAAAGTCATTTCAACAGAGAAGAACTAAAAACAAATCTAAAAATAATAAACATATAATAATAAACAACCTCTGTCAAAAAAACTATCAAACACCAGGGTTCAGGAATCTATTTCCTGAAAATTTATCTTTGGGTTGCTGCCTTTGGGCGGTAGTTCATGTTTTTTTAGTTCAAGTTTTTGAAGACCTATTTTGGTGTGAACTTTATTTTATACAACCATACTTTATTTTAATTACAAATAAAGTTTGTATCGTGCAGTTTCTCGCTTTTTTTTTGTACTATGTAAGAAAAGTTCCAAATTCCAAACAAGAGTCAGAAACGTTGAATGTGCAGAGGCAGCATAGGAACTTGTTGATAGTGCCCAACACCACTGACATGAAGCGAACAGATTGAAAATGTATATCATTCCTAACATCCAATTAGACATCAAACACGATCCAACAACAAGTCCACATCATAATTGTGAAAAAGAAATACAATCTCTTCAATCTCTGCACATTCAAACCAATTCAAACCATTCCATTAATTGAATACTCATCGAGCGTGATGCACGGATGTCATTAAAAATCGTGCTCGATTGCGATGCAAACCCCAGCAATTTTCCAGCAGTACATACCAATCCAATCAAAGACGCTCCTAATGAAGCGTTAAGCAACATCGCTCTCAAACAGAAATCCTCAAAAGATATGACTCTTCAACTCAATCCTCCCCGGACGGGACACAAACACCTCGCCCAGTGCGGGGTAAAACTTTCGATTGCAAAAATGTCATTAAAACGGAGCCACCCACCGAACCGGAGGCAAGCTGGATAGCATCTTTTAATTGCGCACAATTACAATGCCACTGGCACAAACGGGACGCAGCGGAACGCGCTGCTGCCACTGTTCGACTGCACGGAGGTTCCCAAAACTTTGGCAATTGGATTTTAAACTCCATCAGACGCGCGCGCGCCCTCACTGCCGATCTTGGTCCTGCCCCACCGACGGTGTAACGGAGGACGGGTGCCTGTTACGGCGTGAATCAGAAGTGGCCATTAAATCTGTCTTCCGCTCGTTTGGGCGCACGCGAACGGGAAGAAATATTCAACAATTTCATTCTGCTACAGTTTTCCGCCCGTTTTCCCCGGAACCTGCTGCCGCACCTAGACACTTTGAAGACACTATCAATTTCGACCGTGCGACTTGTGTGCTCGGTGACGGTCTCGCTGAGCGATATCGCTTGAGTGCTTCTTGCAGCACCCAGCATGCCAGCCAAACTCATTTCAGCTGCCCATTACAGGGCACCATTACACAGCGGTCTTGTCCCTTTTTGCGTGCACTCCTGGCCATGAATGGTGCGGGTGAAAGAAAGAGATCAACTGTGCTCAAGCTCACGGTACCCGGTGGCCAATGGGCGATAAATTTTCGAATGGGTTTAATGATTTTCATTCCATTAATCCCACCACTGTCGCTCGTTACACACGGTACGTTCGAGGTTGTGTCACGAGCGGCACCAGTTTGTTGAAAGGTTTTCCCCAGAAAGACCCCAAAGGACGGGATGGGAAGGCTTACAGCAATCACACGAGCACACAAGAACACAAGATCGAACCCGACGAACAGCTACGATGGTATGTGATTACAACACCGCGCTGATATTTTACCTTGCCTTTCTCTTCCGGGGTTGCCATTGTTCGATTCAAACATATCCATGCCGTTCAACAGCAGCTAGGAACAATTCATTTCACAATTCTTTTCGCTCATTTCGCTTCTTGTGTTAAGATTAAGCTTGTCCATGCACTTCTTTTTTGCTTCATTCGCACATGGTATTTCTTTTTACTTTCCAACTTTTTTTTCCCTTAACTCCAACTGAACACTAATTCAGTAAAGATGCTCTTTTCCTTAATCTTCACTCAGCACATCGCGGAAATAGCTCCCGTGTTGTGCCGGAAATGTGCCGGAAGCCGGAAAAATATCGTTCACGTGGCAAGGCCGAGGACCGTTTGCCCCATTTGCTCGTGCGAGATTAGTGCTACCGGTGTCTGCCATGCGATCGGAATTCAGTTAAAACTGACGTGCTCAAACAACTCCTGCAAGAATGTTACGCTTCTTTCCAACTGCTTCTGTCCCAGAGACGCTTTACGTGGCGTTGAAACGCACGGAGAAAAAGTTCATTAAAACGATGCCTTCTTCCCACGGAGCGGAATCTTCGTTCGATGTGCAAACTCTCTGCTTGTTGTTTTCCCTTTTCCCTTTTCGATTCGTCTGCCCGTGTCGGAGCGTGTCGTAGTTTTATGTTGAGCAGGTTAAAATGGGAAGCATTCATTTCGATTGTTTTACTTAAGGTTCTTAAAACTGAATTTTGCGCATTTGGACGATTTTTAAATAATCAGAAAAAATGAGTAAAAATAGCACTGGATTGAAAAATGCCTGCAGATTGCATAGTTTTAGGCGTTGATGTGTCGCCTTTTAAAAGAACATGTCAATGGACGCCTAAAGGTATGCAATTATCTTTCAGTGTTCTTTTCTCAATGGAATTAATACAAAATATTGTAACGACAAGGTAGTAACATCATCTCAATAATCTAAATTTAAAAAAGATTTTGTAATTCAAACACGAATATTTGCATTTTATTGTATATGCTTTATTCTATGCAAAACGATACAAAGATAGTTTTTCCGTTGTGGTACCCAGCAAAACTGGAAAAGGATTGATTATTAATTATTTTAAGTATTTCATATTTTGAGGCAACTGTTTTTAATTAGCCGATTTGTAACTGAGTTGCAGTATTTTTGCTACAAACAGCTGCCTAAGACGGAAAACTTACACAAAACTGCCACGATAATTAATCATGCTTCACGCTCACCACTCACAATCGCTCAAAAGTGATGTGGAAATTCTCAAGCGAAACTATTTTAAAAAAAAATATTCCAAGAAGCATATTCTACCTTCAAACATGTGCTCCGAAAAACTAAGTTAGCAAAAATCTGCTTCCCCACACATGCACGCGCCGCACGAAAGGTGTGGAGAAAAAATGTTCCTCAGGTACTTATCACGCGTTCGTGTCTTCTCCCTACTCACTCCATTCGCTGTTTTGCCAAGAATCTCCGCCCGTCTTGTGCAGACAAACTTCAGCAAACCTGGCATCAAGTTTCCGAGATGTATCATACGTTCGTACACGCCACACTGTCTTCAGAAATATTTAAATTAGGAAAGTTGCTGCCCGCAGCACAAAAAAAAACGAAACCCGAGCGAACTCCATCTCCAGCCGTCCGGCAAACACGAAGCGCCGCGCAAAAGTACCTATGTCGCCCAAGCGAGCGCATACCTTCCATGGCGAGAAAACTGCAAACGTAAGCAATGTGGAAGTGCCACGCAGCAGCAGAAAAATTACCACCGGAAGCGGAACACTCTCGCTCTGTGTGAATTAATCCCAACGCGCGACGGCTCACGGCCTGCCCGGGGTATGTTGAGCCCTTTGGAGTGTAGGAGCGCTGCAGCCCACAAAGGCAGTGGGGAAAAATCCCTCCTTCAGATTCAACGGTTAGGAAACGGGGGCTTTGCTTCGGTACGGATCCATCATACCACGCAATGCTTCCAGCAGTCCTACCCAACGTCATTAACATTCCTGCACGCATGGGACCGGTTCCGGGAAGACGGCAGACATACGCCACCTTACCGAGCAACGAATGCAAATGCCCATCGGGATTTACGATGAATTGTTCTGCAAATTTATTCATCACTTCGCGTTCGCCAGTGCCAATCGTTTGTACCGCCGGTTTGCTTTGATGTCGATGGTATTTTGTCGTTCCGTACCGTTTCTTTGTGCTATAAAATCGACGTTGGAAGCTAGAACAGAGCTTATATTAAACACAGTTTAGATAATCAATAGTGCAAAAGCGTTAACATGTCGATCGAATGGTTTTATTATAATTGTTGATGATTCTTCGCAATAATTACATTTAAACTGTTAACATACTTTCGTTAAAGCGTAGAAGAATTGTGATCTATTCGTGTAGCGCCTGAAGATATGCAATTTAACTATTGCAGTTTGTACTTACACATACCTTCGTTAAATCATAGCAGGATTGTGATCTATTTGTGTAGCGCCTAAATGTATGCAATTTTACTTTTGTGAGAGTATCTCGCACAAAAAATCGTTCGATCGTTCGTTTGCACTCGATCCGCAATTGATATTTTCATAGAATTGTTCAATATGCATGCAGTACCTAAAATAATGCAATTACATTGTAACAGAGCTTAAATTAAATACAGTTTCGATCATCAATAGCGCAAAAACTCTATACGCTATTTAACACATTTACTATCAGTACTTTATTAAGGTAAAATATGCAGCACAAAAGTCCAGTAGAACCGGCGGGCATTGTAAATCGTTCAATTAAGGCACGTTAAAGCCAATGCGTTTATTGTCTACCGACCTTTCATCATTATTATGACATCATGAGCATGCAAAGCTCGTGTAAATGCTCTGCAATGAAAATCAATTCAACAACATTTCATTATCCCACGCCTCTCTTTCTCTTTCTCTCACTCTCTCTCTCTATCTCTCTCTCTCTCTCTCTCCCTCTCTCTCTGTCTCTTTCTCTCCCTTCTATTCAATCATCTATCAAAGCGCTAGCGTTCTGAAAGACGCCCTAATTTGAGGCGCGCCTGCCTATTTACCGGCATTAATCAACCGACCAGCCAGCAAAGGGTCAGCAACCACCAAGGCAGCATATTGCCAATTTATGCAACATTGTAATTATTTATTACATTTTGTCACTTGATTGCAATTTAACACACACCCACCGCAGCAGCGCGTGTGTGTTCGCTGCGAGCATGTGTACGTACCCTTCTGCCTTGCGCGTAATGAGCGGGTTTCTACTTTCAAATCGTGCTTTATGGTGTTGTGTAATTTTACACCGCACACGAAAAGCGCCCCCGTGCATGGGCAGGCACCATGTACCGGTCGCAGCGCGGCTTGCTGCGGTGCTTGGGCGAAAAATATTAAATAACATTCGACTTTGGCACATTTCACTGCACAGCGAAACAATGCCAACCGCCGCGCACCTTCACCTTCCACAGCACAACGAAAAATGCGGAGCGCACGAAGCCCAACAGCATGCAGGGAGCAAATTAGAAATAATGCTTTGCTTTCGATGAACTTTTCCCTTTCCCGGCGCCCCTTGGTGCCAGGCGGGAAAGCTTCAACCGCGCAAACTGGCGTCAGTTTGCATGCCAAACGTGGCCTGTATTTCGGGCTGCATCCATAAACGCCGTAATGCTGGCACGGGGTGGGTGCGTGTGTAGCTAAATAAAAACAAAAAGTCCCAGAGCTAAATGATAAACACCGGCTGAATTGGAGATGCGTGTTGCACACAATCATGCAAAATTTCGACTGACAGCCATGTTAAACCAGTGTCCATTGGAGAGGAAGATGGAGGCAGGCGGCGAGCGATTTACAAAATGCTTTTAATGTATTCCCGGGTTTTGCTGCCAACTCGGTGGCCACAGCTCAGCGACCACCGAATAGGTGGCGCTGTAAAACAGGGAATCATTTAGGACCCGATCCCGCTCGGTTTAACGAACGCACGCACGCACGCACGCGGGCACAAATTATCCAGTTTAGGGCACGAAATTAAGGGCAACTTCCGGTGCGATGGGAATGCCGGGGCCGCCTGCATTCATTGAAATTCTGCATGTCATTTCCATACAAATTCCCAGCCACCCTCGTGTGCATCCGTCGCAGGGAGTGCCTGCGAAATTACTCATCAGCCGATGCCACCGGCTCGTCCCTCCCGCTTTGGTTCAGCGATTTTCCACGGCCAGTCGTCTGGTTTTTTCTTCTTTCTTTTTTTTTTTTATTTATACTCCTGCCTGTCTCATCGCTTCAGCACACTAAGCGGTGTGGGTAGGCATTAGCCTACCGATCCGGAGCTTAAATCATGGTCACCGTTTAAACCACGGAGCGAACGGGGCGCGAATCTTATAATCGGTTTAAAGGTAACCTCCACTTTCGCATCCGTATGCACGGTCCGGGAAAGGGAGAAAAACGGGTGTATAATTGTACCCGGATCCCTGATTGTGTGGTAGCGGTTCCCGTTGTACCCCCCCCCCCCCCCCCTAAAATTGGTATATTCCAAAGTTGCTGAGCTTTAAAACGGCTGGCAAAAGGACACGCGGCCAGTTACGGCATAGTGCTCTGCGGCTGTGCTTCCGACGACCAACGACGACGGAAACTACCGAGCGGAAGGGAAGCACTGGTGGCACCGGTTGCGGGAACGGGGAGGAAATAAATGGCATACAGCTCGAACTACTAAACTGAACATAATTCTCCACTAAAGGGCACGTAAATTACATTCGTTCGGAATGCATTCGCGCTTTACCGGTGAACATCGGAAACGAGCCGACGTACACCATTGCGGGAGTGAGGTGGGGGATAAAGGAGAAGCGGAAATACGGTAGCATTCCAGCCGGTTGCCCTCATTGCCAGCTTTCAAGCGCACAAACAACATGTAACTGGACAACCAACTGTCTGCTCCCCAGCGCCCAGCCAACCCCCAGGCCCGTGTCGGTTTGAGGTTAGGTTTCGTAGCGCAGACGATCACAGCCACGGTTCGCTTGCTCCGTCCGGAAGAATGCACCTGCATATGCACATATTTATATGTTTTATAATCATCCTACAAGCTTCGCCTGCCCCGTTGAGACTCGCTCTACCTTATTCTTGTCTTACGATGGAGCAAGATTTTCTGATCACTGCCCAGAGTAACGGGGGGGGGGGAGAGCGAATGAACACTGTGTAAATTCTGCTTCTTTCACCCTCCGAAAGCTTCTAAAATCCGGAGATCTAGCATCGGCGAACACCATCTTTCACCAACCAAAGACACGACCCTCGCAAGACGGGTACAGGTTTTGCAGTATTAATAATATTTACCAAATTCCGGTTGGGAAATGGTTGGGAAAATCCCGCTCCGACATAATATGGCGTAAGGCGAAACTTTCACCATTGGCTGCGGCACACAATGCTCATTCACATTCGTTTCTGTGTGCTTTTCCCTGATGGTCGATGGTCGCACGAACAAAGGGACATTCTGGACCAGGACTATTTAGTGTTTCTGTTGGTGTTGGTGTCTTACCAAAAAGCACTACCTTCGATTGCAAGGTAGTGGTGCCGATGGGTTCAAAAGTTACCCTCAAATTTATCATAATTGCACAACTTTCTTCTACGACTTCCATTTCAAGCGCCTAAATGTATGCAAAATATTATTTACAGAGGTTTTTAGTTGTAAATGCAAACTTTGCTACTGTTTGCATACCTTAAAGCGCAAGCTTCAAGCAACTCAATAAATCGTCGAGAAACATTGTATACTTTTAGGCGCTAAGATGGTTGCTGATTTAATCCAAAACAATCACATACATTTAGGCGAGGTAGATAGCAATTTTTTGAGTCCTGATTAACATTAACTTTTTAGTAAATTTCTGTATTCTTTTTCTCAAAGGATTTAGAGCCTACGGGATACTTTCATCCCTCATTATTACAAAAAAGTATATCAAAATCGAATATAAATTAGTTGTCTGTACACTTCACCACTCTTACACACCGAGTCCAAGATACTTTTCTAATCATCTCCTACAATCTTCCTTCTACTTGTTTATAATATCACCTGGTGAAAAGATAAAATGTTGTTATCTAGCCGCTTACCTGTAGCAAAATCGCAAGCCTAGCATCCTGAGCAAAGGATGTTGGGGCCCAACCTAATTCGAACCACCTTTTCCCACTGGGCGCTACGGTAGCACTTCAGCCCAAGATCTTAACCTATCCAGATGTTTCGCTAATAATTTCAACCGGGATGGTTATCTCCCGCTGAAAGGAATTTCAAACAGGTGAACGCAATGCTGCTACTGCTTCTGTTTAAAATGTTCCCATCCCTATCCCGTGCACCCGTCAACCGCTCCGTTACGGTGGAGCGAGTGGGGAACGATTATTATCAAGGTGTAAACAAGCTGTCTTACGATTGGCTGCCCGGCGACCGCACGGGGACAGTGTTTCATCTTCGCGCGCGCAATGGGCTAGATTGGCACGGCCGATTGCGTTACTTCCGCTATTAGAGCACCGGGGTTCCAGGCGATGCCATCATTTATGATTTATAGCGTACGAGCGCGTACTACGGACCGTTGCCGTGCCGGGCCTGAGCCGGCATCGAACGGGTAAGCTCTATCGAGAACACGGGCCACCCATCCGCCACCGGGTTTGCGCGTTAACGTGCATCTCGCCCTTTGAAAGTGTAATTAAATTTTAATCTTAAACAACGTTCGATGGCTTAGCAAATGTGTTAAGTGAAGCTTGGCCATCCGCTTTTGAAGCAGATGTGCCCACCCTGTTCCGCCTTCACCTGCATCCACGGCCAGATTCAGTAAGTCATCAAAAAGCAATATAGCGAATCGGGAAGCGGAAAGCTTACCCGATTTGATGTAAATCCATTTCATCCGCCTTAAGATCAATGTACACACACACACACATCGTTGAAGTATCGTCGAACGGTCGCCACAGGTCAAAATAGGGACTGCGTCCGTCCTCCCGTAAAGGGAGAAACGAGCGAGCGCGTATAATTAGTGTCATTTGGAGAAGGATTTGTCCGTAAGCTGCTTCACGAGGGCCAAAATTCCAAAATTGGTCAGCTTTGACAAAATAAAGTGCTGACTTTAGTCATTGTGAAGAGTTTTTTTGAGCAAATATAGTAATGATGTGGAGCGCACCCATGACTCCGATCCGACTCCGACTATTGTTAGTCCAATTCCGACTCCGGCAAAATGGAACCACTAAATCCGCCCGGAGTCGGAGTCGTCCGGAGTCGTTCAGAGTCGTTCGGGGTCGTCCGGAATCGTTCGGAGTCACCCGGAGTCGGAGTCACCCGGAGTCGGAGTCGTTCGGAGTAGTAATGGAAAAAAGAAGTTTTTGTCGGAATCGATTTCTGCCTGCTCCGCAGTTTTCTGGAATCGATTCCGGATAGTTGATTCGAAATCAGTTTTCGGAATCAGTCCCGGACTCGGCTCTGGAATCGGTTCCGGAATCGAAATTAGCTCTCGAGTCAGAATTGGCTCCTAAATTAGAATCGGCTTCCAAACGGAATCAGTTTCGGCATCGCCATAAAAATAGGCGCATGGGTCCAATCATACTACGTATCGATAACAACAAAGTTGTAAAAGATCCATTCTCATGGAGATTTTCGGACTTATTTCGCTTCTGAAACTTCCTTTTTCAATTCAAGAACTAATTCACATTCCGGAGCTAATTCTAATTCTGGAGTCAATTATGATTCCGTTATCGGAGCAAATTGTGATTCCTAGGTCAATTCCGATTCCGGAGCCGATTCTGATCGCGGATACGTAGTCAACTCCAGAATCGGCTCCGGAATCGACTCTGGAATTGACTCCGGAATCGGAATCGCTTCCAGCATCGAAATCGGCCCCGGAATTAATTTCGAACACAGAATCGGAATCGGTAGGTCCGATTCCGAGCTCCCACCACTAGTTCGGAGTCGTCTGGAGTCGTCCGGAGTCGCCCGGAGTCGTCCGGAGTCGTTCGGAGTCGTTTGGAGTCGTCCAGAGTCGTCCAGAGTCGTAAGAAATCGCAGTTGGTTGGAATCAACAGGAGCCGTGTGGTTTAATGTGCTTGTGATCAGACATTTCCTTTCGTTGTGTTTTTTGTCTTTCACTTTGCGCGGGCACTTCCTATGCAAGCCGACCTCGACCAACTCCAGATGATTCCTTTTATTTTTTGTTTTTTTTTTCAATTTATTTTTTCTAAGCGCTTTTTCAAAATATTTAGTTTTTAGTATTTTCATCACAATATTTCAATTCAATGGGATCCTCGGCAACAATCGCTGAGGAGTTACCATGAAGGAGAAGATTACAATGGAAAAGTAATAATTATATATGCTCAATTTCAATCCTTCGTTTTGACTTTCAAATGAATTTTCATTGAAAAAAATAAAGCTATAAATAAAATTAAATAGCTCATTTATTCTTTACCCACTACAAATAAAACCTACCGGCCAACAAACGCGCGCGTGTATAATTTTCAGTAATTAACATTGCCTTTTATCCTGCCATTGTGTGTCCCATTCAATACGACACACCTTTCATTGAATTGTTTTTAGTTTTACACATTGTAAATTACCGTACCCTACTTCTAGCGTACACTTAATACGCTAATTCGCTCCCTAAACACAGTAGTTAACTCGCCTGTTCCGCTGCGCACTGTAATTAGCTTTAAATGCACATGCAGCGTTGTACCGCTGTGGAGCAAATTAAATCTCACTTTAGCGTTCATTAAAAACAAATTAAGCTTAAAAAGCGCGTGCAACTGTGGTTAGAACACAGAGCAAACCCGTACCACAAAACAGACACGTCACACTAGAGTGACACTTTGGTAGAGTGGAAAGTGAGCCGTGGAGCAAAAAAAAAAAAAAACAAGTATCACCCTCGAACTAATACTCTGTCGCTCTGCTCTTTTCTGCCCACCTGCATCATGATCTGTCGGTGAAGCGGATCTCTGGTAGCTTTATTTCACTCGCCACGCATCGCAGCAGCATAATGAGCTAATTAAATTTGTAAATTAAATTTAATTTCAGCTACAACTCAAAGTTAATGAAAACTAATCACTTGTTTGTTCACCCGGGGGGGGGGGGGGATTGTGGCTTTACGGTCACGGGATGGTTCATCAATTGATCTACCTCCTGCATTACCTCACCGCCGCTCAGCCCGCACGTTCCGCCGCACTTGACTGACCGCCGTGAAATTGTCATCGCGGAAACAAAAAGAGATTACCACGCCACGTTTGTCCCTGCAGAGCTTGCCTTCCTGTACAATGCTATCCTCAACACCCTGCACACACCCACCCGACCGAGGCCGAGACACATTTGACAAATGGAATCGAAAAAGCGTAATAAGTACCAGAAAACCGACACTGATTAATTAATTGATTGATTATAACTGTTGCACTGATATGATTGCCGATATTTATTGCCCCCGATGTCCGGGATCGGGGTCCCGACTTCACCAACGCACTCCTACCCAGGCGAAGGCAGTATCGGGGTGCATCATACAGTTTGGAAAATTGTGGAAGGTGGCTTTTGTGACGCGTCGTTGCTGCACTGCCCCCCAAGCGCAAAACGGTCAGAATTAATGATAACGATAAATTTAACGTCCCCTTAACGTCCCCTTATCGCGCAATGGGATGGAGGGGGGGGGGGGAAGGGCTGCAACAAATGAGCTCGCGTCACGCATGCAGCCTTGCGCGCCACCGTTGCAGGCCCAATCTGTGTACGGTTTTACGGTTCAACGGGCAGGCTCGGAGGCTTTGTGTAAGTTTTTAATTTATTTTATCCACCGGAGCCGAGCTTTTAATCTCCGATCGAGTGATAGCTGGTGGTTGAGTTTTGGGTTCGCTTGGTGCTGTGAGCGTGGGTAGGGATGTATGTACTGTGCACGGTGGCTCTTTTGCAGCCGAACTCTCAAGGGATAGAAAATTATTCACTCATCGGTGATTGAATATTCAATTATAAAGGTAACACTTGGCTGTTGGTGGCGCGGCCTTGTAAATCATTCATGGAAAAATAATTAACTTTTTTGTTCCGGTCTCAGCCCGAACACCCCGTGGGATGATTATTGGGCATCAATTGCTGTAATTATTAGCTTGGAATGGTTTACAACTGTATGTGCGGTTTAACGGCATTGTATTCCAATAATTTACCGTCCAGTGCTTGGAAGTGATAAAATAAACAAGGCCGAGTTAATATAACATAGAGAATTCCGCATGAACTGCCAGAATTCCAAAAATTTGGAACTAAGCAATGTTCCTAGAAGGCGCGCAGATTTTTTCGGTGGAAAAATGCTCTTAGAAAGAAACACCAAACTATACAGAACACAAGATTCAATGCTGTAAACTATACGAATACATTGTCAACACTAGCTTTGCTCGCTGGAATTAATGTTGACTATTATGGCAATCCGAAAACCACCGTTGAATTCGCTACTGCATACTGTGAGAATAGTTAAACACTTTTTACTTAAACGGCCTGAATTTTAGTTGAACGCTCTATAGTTCGGTTCCAAAACAAAAAAGATAAACAGTTCAATAAAATCATCTGCGATTGTTTGGAGATTCCGATTTACAAAAATCCTAGGTCAATAAATTACTGCAAGAGTCCGTCCAGTGTACTTGACAAATCTTCATTCAACGGTTTATGAGTCCAAAGTTTCATACACAGTCATCACTAACCACAGATCTATATCTGTCAATCTCCATAAAAATCTCCTACATTATAGCTTCCAAGATCAGTCAAAAAAGAGCAGCAGTTGCATCTAAAAATGTCAAGGCCAGTTGAACAATGTTTTAATGGAAAAACGTCCCACCAAAAAACGCACATATGTAAAGTTGGCAGGCAATCGCAGTTGAATCAGAGAATTCAGACTATATATGTCTTCTAGGTTCTATTTTGGGTTGCAACCACCAAAATGTTTACATCTCATATCAAACCTATCCTATCATCTGACCTATCCGGTGAAAACCTATCATCTGACTTCCGAGGCTTACTGGACAGTTGCTTAGACCACTTATTGGTAATCTTTTACGGCGCGTCGATGATGATACTATTTAGCTATATTTCCAAAAAAAAAACATTGGACCGATATCTTTAAAAACCTCGTAAAACCATGCATAAATGTAAAAATAAGCCATGAAACTACCACTGAAAGTTGAACCGTCTCTATTGCTTAGCAAAATGACCACGTAGTATCCCAATATTGACAATGTGGTGCATTAAATGAATTAAATTATAAATTATATCAATAATTCCTTGATGTTGCCATCAATCAGCAAAACTTGGTGTCCGATTTAAAGTGACCTCTACTGCATATAATTATTATTATAAATTAAATTTAATTCACTTTAATCGCTGCTCTACTCAATCACACAGATACAATTTTTCTTCAAATCATTTAATTGTTTTGAACGTTAGCTTCAATAGGTGACCACCAGAGGCATCCTTGAAGCAATGGATTGCGATGTTGGAAAGAGTAAAAAGGATTAATATTCCCTGTTCTGTTTTACACAATTTTGTGTCATAAGAAATTTGCTCTTTTCCCGCCAAACATCCAAATACTAACTCCTACTTTTTTATGGACCTTCAAATTATGGAGTTTTTCTTTTCACAAAAAAAGAAAGCATTCGTTTAAAAAAAGAACAATCAAATTATTATTGTTAATTCTAAATTATAAATTGTGATAAATTTTAAATTCCAATTGTACAAACATTTCAAATATGTTGCCTGTGTTCATCGTAAAACTCAGATTAATCGTCTGTACTGCCACAGTTTGTTTTACTCCGGATCTCACCTCGCATGCTAAGAACAAGCGAGTGTAACAAATGTTCGACAAAAAGCTAAATACACACTCACACATGCACAAGCTTATCGGAGCGTTTAGTTCTGTAAGCTTAAAGGTTTAACTCAGCGTCAAACCGTTTAACCATCGCGTACAAACAAACGGAACAATCTGAACCGAACCGAGGCAAAGGAGGGAATGGTTGGCTTTGGACAATAAAAATCAGTCACACATACACGCAAAAACTCATATGTAACATACGAACAACATACTGAAGGTGTATGTTAAATTTACCCACACCCGAGCGTAATGGGCAGGAACGGTTGCTCGACAGATGTTAAGGTAGAATTTAGAAATTAGAATTAGCAAAAGCATTATCCAACCCCATTGCTCGGTGCGCAATGAACCTGGCATGTGCTATTTCGTTTCGATGCAATCGACCTACTCACCAACCAACGGTGGGTTGTAATTTTTGTGTTACCAAATCCCACCTCCCCTGCAATGTAACCTATAGTTGCCGTATGGTGCCGTGAATGAACGGACGAAGGCGTACGAGGGGCATAGAGGGCTTGAGTGCTTCTTTCCGGAAGATTTAATTTTGTTTATTGCTTTATTTGCTCAGGTGCTTTGCGAGCTGATCTGGTTTGCCGTTCAGTACAGCTTTACCCCTTTCAGAGCTGCTGCTGCTACCGCCGGTGCATGTGTACGAGTGTGTTTCGTTTTGTTTGAAAGGATTAAAACTTCCAGAGGGAAGGTGAAAGGTGCGCAGTGGACAAGCGAGGCAACCGAGGTACCGCCGCCATTCATCGAGGTTTTCCTTTTTTCCTCCCCTCCCATTGAAGCTTACGCTTGAATGAAAAATGGAGTGTATCTCTTCGGATTATATGCTTTTTTTTGTGGCGCTCTTCTTACGAGTGTTGTGAAGTTTTACAGCCGACTACCTTGAAATAAAGGAGAGGAAAAAGGGCTGAAACAAAGTTGATATGTGGTGCTACGAGAGTGTGTTTTTGTGCTGCTTTTTTTTGCGAAAGGACTCTAGCGGTTCGCCTGAAGTGCCCTCCTGTGGGCGATTATTCACTGCAGCTTTGAGGTATTCTTCTGGTTAGGATTGCTTTAAACACATGAACTGGCCGTACGTGCGGCACTTCAGCGAAGGCTGCATGCTCATCTGTCATGCATTACGCTGGAAATGAAGCGAGGAATGGGAAAGTGAAGTAAAAAAATGAAGTAGAAATTACAGAAGAAAGCTGGAGTGTAAGCGAGTTCAATTAATCAGTGGCACTGTACTGTTTTGTTTCTGGAGTATTCATTAATTAGCTGTTTTTATTTAAAATATCTTTTGAGAATAAAAGTTTTGAATTTGCCATTATTATTATTATTATTATTATTATTATTATTATTATTATTATTACTATTATTATTATTATTATTATTATTATTATTATTATTATAATTATTATTTGTATTATTATTGTTATTATTATTATTATTAGTATTATTATTATTATTATTATAATTATTATTATTATTATTATTATTATAATTATTATTATTATTATTATTATTATTATTATTATTATTATTATTATTATTATTACTTACTTACTTACTTACTTATCCGGCACTACAACCGCTTTGCGGTCTTGACCTGCCTCAGGAGTGTCCGAAATCGCTCACGGTCTCGCGCCTTCGTCTGCCAGTCCGTTATCCCGGCCTTAATGGCGGACGCCTCCACGCCATCCATTATTATTATGCCATTATTATTATTATTATTATTATTATTATTATTATTATTATTATTATTATTATTATTATTATTATTATTATTATTATTATTATTATTATTATTATTATTATTATTATTATTATTATTATTATTATTTATTATTATTATTACTATTATTATTATTATTACTATTATTATTACTTTTAAAAGAAAGATAGGACTAATACTTAGGAATAGAAAAAAATAATACTGTTAACTGTTAATCAATTACATAGCTACAAATTTCTGATTTTTGTTTCCCATGCTTAGCGAGCTTAAGTCATATAATTTGCAATTTAATTCACAGTGTTCTCCAACCTGTTTAAGATCATGGGTCACTAAGCCTTGAATAATTATGTTCCGAGGCCATATATTAAGGACCTACATTTTGTAGACTTTGTTCGAAGTTTTTGAACATATATGTTTGATTCTTATTCTAGACATGTAGGTTGAATTTTTTTTAAATTATGACAATAAAGTTCTATTAAATATATTTTAATAAGCGTTTATTTTATAAAACAAAATTCGCGAACCATTACGATTGTAAAGCAGATTTTGTAATATTTTAGTAAAGTCTGCAGAGCTGGATTGTATTTTCAGCTATAAACAATGGTTGTGAAATTCGAGAATTAAATTAATTACTTTTTAACACGATAGTAATGTGACAAAAAAGGTGTCCTAAATATCATCAAACCTTGTGGATTTATTTTAATTTTTACTAGTATCAAACATTGTTGACTTACAGACGAAATTAGAGTCGAGAGAGTCATACGCAGACATGCCGGCCTATACAGGCTTTCGAGACTTAATTCATTACCACGCAACCGGATAGTAAATCTTTGCTATGAGAAGACCGTTAAATCTAGGCTTGATGACGGACATATTATTTAGTTGTTAGAATTGACGACTGTACCACGGGACCGTCCCTTAAAAACAAGCTTAAATGCTCCTGCCAAAGAAAATCAATATGATCTTTATTGCCTTGGTTTACTAATCTTAAATGCACATTATCTTCAGAACATCATATTATTCCATCACTTTATAATATTTACCGTGTCATGTATTGACTTTGTATAGACTTTTTTGATAAATAACGAATTATATCGTAGCGATCCTTAAAGGTACTGTTCTTCGTTATCTTAAAAAAATCATTCTTCGTTATCTTAAAAAACATTACCACGTGTGTGCATTCTACTGTCAAACGAAAAACTGCATTCTATTCCCTTTGCTTATGCTTCAGAAGAGGAAGAAGTTCCCTTTGCTTATCGGTCCAAACCAATCGCCAACAGTGTGCTCAGTCATCCTGTCCCGAACTGCACTGCTCACCTCGTTGCATCAGCACAATCAATAGCAATTTGGACAATTGGCCACAACATTAGGCACTTTCTGCCTGTGGAGACCCGTCCGACAAGACCTGCCCGAGCACGCAAATACAGCTGCACGTAGACGGAGATAGAGGTATAAGCCAGGGTTTCCCGAGGATCGGTAACGTTCGGTACCCATGGTGACAAGTCTGTCTGGAAGCTTGCCATAGTCTAATCTCAACCACGGTACAGGCTGGGAAATTTTTGTTCCGTTTTTTTACTACCCCGCTCCCTCTCAGCTATTGTGTGCCTCAACATCACCCAACCGGTGGCCATGTTTACGAGACCCAGTGAGCTCGACACCGCTTTACACACTACCGACAAACGTGAGTGGTGATGTTACACATGCCCCGTAAATCCGAACATTGCTTTTTCGTCTCCACAACCGTTGCTGTAGCTGGAAAAAAACACACACACACACACAACTTCTGCTTCCAGTGCTTCCAAGCGCCACAACACGCTGTCTTGCACGCCATCCTCTGCCACCTGTTCCCGGGCGGCAACACGCGCGAAACACGTCCTCGTATCGCAGCGTCTCCGGAGGAGGTAATTTTTTGCATACCTTACCGTGGTGGCGCGTGCAAGCATTTTTCCACCAACGGCGAGCCACGCGATCCAGCAGAGCCGTAAATTGAAATTCGGATACCATGTAGATGCCCTTTCGCCCGGGTACGACACACGTCCCGTGCACACGTCACGTTTCCGTACGGGGCGAGGCCGCCCCGAAAACGGAAGGAAAAACATGACCCCAAAGGCGTAGCGACCCAGCTAGAGAACGGTGGGTTTTGAAAATGACTTCCAACCTAGGGACAGATTATCGGTATGCGATGTTGGAATTTCCACCGTATTACCTTTCGTTCCTGCCCCATTCATCCCACCGCATGCAACCTTGCCCCAGGCGGACGGGCTTCCACAGGGTGCTCCTTCCATTCCGCGATAAGGCGCATTTACGACGCTAACATGTGGTACGGTTCGTGCCCGGAACACAACACCGCGCAATCGGAGACACGTCGGCATCCTTCCGTCCGCTCTGCCCTTTTCGGGTACGGCTGATCTCGTTCCATTCCAAACGGGGTCGTCATTATCACCACCATCGCCACCGCCGCCGCCGCTAGGCAACGTCCTCTGATGGGCGGGCTGTATGTGCAGGGAAGCGCTCGGCGGGAAGTAAAATTACATTCCCTCGTTCCCTTGCACGAGCAGTCACGCTACACTACACTTTAAGCCGTTTATTTCTGGCTCCTGTTTTCATCCTCCTTTACCCATTTTTTTTTCCACAACCCAGCACAACCATCCAGAATGGCATGCTGAGAAGCAGACCAATCAAACCAAGATTTTCTTCACTGCCAGTGGTTTGCTGTCTGAATCGTGAGCAAGAATAGCAAAAAAAGAGTTGTCCCATTTAAAACTGCTCCCAAGGTGCACCTGCACTAGGCCATTGCTCATGTATGAGGTTGGCTTGAAAGTGTTGATTGCTAGACAGTTTTACAGGGTTCTCCAAGTCAGTTTCGAATGTAAACGTTGTTATTCACCGCATGCAAGATGTTAATCCACATCAATCTGATATTTCATTTCCATCATCATAAAATTTGTTTTCTTCTACATGATTTTCAACACCTCTCATACTGTATTGAGTTTGACAGTTCTTTATGATGTGTTGAAAATAATGTGAAAAGCATTATTTCGGAGACGGTGAATAATTATGTGCGCATTCGAAAGTGACTTGGAAAACCCTGTAATGCGTGTTGTTCTTCAAAAGTATGTATTATTTAATATCTCCCCTAAACTGTTTGGATACGGATCAGTTGGAATTCTTTGTTATACACTTTATTAATTTTAGGATGCAGTTTAAATATTTCAAATCTACCTTTCCAATTATTTTTAATCAAAACTCTTTTTTAAATATTGAAACACTTCATTTTTAAACAACACATAGCTATTCATTGACGAATGTTGTAAGTGTTGAAAGCAATATGATTAGTGGCTCAGCTTGATACAACTGCTCAGATGGTGTAATACTTGGTAAGGTTGCTGTAAAAACAACTTACAGTTATGATCGCTTTGACTACACGTTACCAATGTTTATCTTTAAGACAATCTTGGTCTGTATTATATTTTTTCTTAGTTTCTGGAACTGTGTTTCATAGTTTTTGTCGAATAATGTCGAATAATTAATTACCGTTCAATTAATTGAATAAATTAATTGATAATTAAAATATTATTCAAATTTAGCCAACTCTTCTTTGGCCTCCTTCCGTTCTCTATCCTTACACTGTATTCAATCTTCTTCCTTTAAATAATAATCAATAAACAACAACGCAACAACAACAACTAAGACGACAACATTGAAAATTTCCTTGAAATCTGGCAAGATGCTACGTACTATTAGGTCCATTCATATTTATTTACTTTCATCAGCTGATTATCAAAAAATGGAAACTATAGACTTTTTATTTCTCTATTAAACTAACATTAAAAACCTTACCTAATGTATTTTTAATGGTTTCTACTCGAGGAAAAATTAAGTGATCCTTGCTATTAAAAATGCCTGCCTGAGCTTACAGTCGTAGATTAACTAAATTTTAGCTCTTTCTCGCCTAGTTTTTGTCTCAAAGGCACCAATTTTTGTCGGCATGTCACATTTTTTGCCTCTAAGGCATCCATTTTTGTCTCCGAGGCATCAATTTCTGGCTGTTAGTCAAACGGTTTATTTACAAAAAAATGTCTGAAACTGTGTGTTCCAAAATCATTGAATTTCAATTAAGGAGTTAATTGTTTCATTGATACATTTTTAAATATAATAAATGTTATGCCAAAAAAAATTAGAATGTATTTTCAAGTGAAAATATTGTCCTTAGAATTTATAGAATTTCATTAGTTTTTTCACACAAAAACAATCAAATTACTCGACCTTTGTATTGTTTTTGCAATATTTAATTGCAGTTGTTATTAATCTTAAAACATAAAGCAGTTCGAATACCTTGCATATTTATCCTAATTCTTAAAAGAGTTAAACATAGTTGACTTGCAAGCAAAAATAGGTTAGTTAGAGTTAAAACTTGATGTCCTAGAGGCCAAAATTGATGCACTCTTTTATAAATTAATACCTTAGAGCCAAAATTGGGCGGCAACGACTGTATTGATTATTCTTTCACATTGATTTAATGCTAAAATCAGCTATATAGCTCGTTGCTGCTGCTTATTCCCATCTATATCTTAAATAAAACGAAACAAATAACAAGTGCAAGTCGCTACTGTAAATAATGCTAAATCAATAGTTTTAGTATATTTTAGTATTTCCACACCGGCCCTTGGACCTGTTGTAGCAAATTGGACAGTTCCTTCCAGTTTCATTTGGCCACAAATTTATGCGAAAATCTCACCGTTCCATGCCATTTACACCGGATAGAGAAACCCCGTAGCAATATACCTCTCACTTTATGCTCTATAGAATTCCGATTTTTCTTTCTTGCCCACCGTATTCCACTTCATTTCATTTTAGTTTTTCTCTCCCACCCCTATAGGTATTCTACAACAACAAAAACTTGGGAAGGAAAAAGGTCGCAACACCATTTTACAATGCCGCTCGATCACCGTTCGGTTCCGCGGTTGAACGGAACGGGCTTTCGAGCGTGCCATCAAATTAGTCAAACCGTCTGTGCAATGGAAAACCGATCGCACCGCACTAGCACAGCTTTTCTCCTTTCCCCGTGGGACAAATAGCTGTAGTCGATCGGTTGCAGTGTATTTTTATTTTTTATTTGCGCTTGTGTGTGTATATACAAAGGCAAAGAAATGTATGCCCTGGAAAAGAAACCCTAAGAGCGGTGCACAATATTTGCAAAGAAAGCTTCACACCCTCGCATAAAAAGAGCTCCGTAACCCACCCAGAAGTGTCGTGGGCATGGGTTTGGATGGCTTTTATGAAGCTGTTTCGCTTCCCAGTCACCGTCATTCGTTGATTTGTTTTTGCTCACTTTTCACACCGCAAACGGTGTAAGCAATTGTATAGAGAGGTGTGAGTGAAAACGGCTTTCCAATGTCAATCAACTTTGTAAACGAAAAGAATTGAAGGCAAACACACACACACACATACTGGGTGAGCCTTTCCGGCTTTTTCTTATTAGCCGTTTTGACTCACCTATTTTTACATTCACGCATTGTTCACGGTTTTGCTTCTGTGCGACGCTTTTGTTGATTAAATCTTCACACCTTCACGGCTTCACGGGACCTTGTGGCCAAGTGGCGCCACTCGTTTTGGTGCTCATTCGTTCAGCTGTGCGCGCTTTGCCACAGCTCTGACGCGCTTGATTGCGGATCATGATTGTGGTGGGCACGTGTTTACTATTTTATGGAAAAGCAATTTTACATCCCATTGACCCTGGAGGCGTTGGTTGTTTTTTTTATGATTTTATTTTTAATTTTGCGATTCGAATCACACCAATCGTGCAACGCTGCCGGCCTTCGCGCCATTCAAGGATGCCGGAAGGATTAGTTTGTCTTTTTTTTTCGTTTGTTTGTAATCATAAAATAGTAAACGTGACATGTGCCATTTGCAAGTCATTGGTTCCGTTTGGCCTTAACCTGATGGGAGAGCGTCAAAAGGTCGACCAGCGGAAGAACACCAATATCGATGTAACCCTTTTGTTCACCAAGGTTTCGGTACCACAAAGGACATGATTTTAAATTTCATATAGAGTAAATTTAGTATTAAAAGATACACTGAGTTTCAACATAAAAACATCAGCAACATAAGAAAATTAAATATTGTCAAACATAAAATGTTTATTTTATTAAAAAGCAATTTACGGGAAGGCTTTTCATCTAAAAAAAAACAATGAATTATAACAATCGTGTAAAATCAAAATTAATTATACATTCAAAAAATATTCCAAGCTTTCTATTGCATCTATTGTGTAAACAGTCAATTCTTGGAAAATATTATTAATGTTGATAATTAGTTCAAGTTTTCTGGTACAAGCTAATTTTTTAAATTAATTTTATCAGAATATTTGCTTATTATCCACAAAAGATTCACAAAAAAATGAAACTAATTTTCCTTTTTCTAAAAACACGTTGAAAGTAAAAAAACAATTCAAACAATATAGCTGTAAGAAAACATTAAAAACATAAAGTATTAACGTATCTAAAACTGCAACCCACATAATCATTTAACTTTCTTTTAGTCTTAAAATTAATTACTTAAAATTCCAAAAAACCACTTTCAATAAAACAGCTCCAGTTTCGGTAACAGCTTCAGAATTGAACTTTGCAACCGATCTAAACCAAAACTGAACGTTGTCGGCCAACATTGCACGGACAGCCGGGCAGGAAAAGCCAACAGTCAGCGAAACCCGAGCAATGCTTCTTTCACCAAACACCAATCACCAGAAATGGGATGCAGTGGCCCCGAGCTGCATGATATTGGAGCACTTCGGGGAGAAACTAAAAAGCACTGCATGCGCCCAACACACCCAACAACAACAACAATAACAAAGGTGATCAGTACAAAAGAAACGCACACACACATTCTTCCTGTGGCGATGAAAGCATTCGGAAGGGGGCCCTCCAGCTTTCTGCACGCTTTAATTTATGCAGTGGAAATTGAATTCAAACATACACATACATCATTCGGCGTGCTGGGTGTATGTTTACGCTCATATGCGTGTGTGCATGTGTTGGCATGTTTTGGGAAGGGTGCAGTTTTTCTCCCGTTGCTAAAAAGTACAGATGCCCTGATTTTTTTGTTTTGTTTGCTCCGTTCACTTGGTCTCGTGCTGGTCTTGCACTCCCAAGCACCAACCTGGTAACACGAGAGAAACTGTTTCCCAGGGGCCATCGTCCAGCCTGTGGCCTCTGTTGACTGAACAAGTTTGCCAAAAGGTCATCCCGTAAGTGTACCGGATGGAGAGAAAGCGAGAAAGGAGCAGGACAGAGTGCGTGTGTGGCAAATATTGTAGTGTTGCAACCGAATCTGTGGCCAGATGCAGCCCGTTACGGGACGGAGAACTACCCGGGATGCTTTGTGTTTAGTATCACGGCCACAGCACGGTGTTCTTAATGAATTTATTCGTTTCTGATAGTGTTTGTTTTGTGCGGCGTGCTTTTAAACAATCGTTCCACCGTGCAGCACTGTGCTTTGAGTTTGTTTTTGTAAGATTGTATGTTAATTTTGAAGGCTTGGTGAGATTGGTGAATGTAACTTTTCTTCTATTGAATGTAAATATAAATATAAAACTATTTTGTTTATTTTTTCCAGAATTAACAGTCTTCTTTCCATCTCCTCAAGAGTAATTTAATCCACCATACATCTCTTTGCAACATCATCCACATCATTTTAAACACCTTGAAGAACAAACAACCAGGCACCTCCACCGGCGTGGGATTTGCCGTTTTAAATCCACAAGTTCACACAATACCCAAAGCTTGCTAACCCCTTCCTTGACCTTTGGATATCTGTGTGTATATGTTTTCTTGTTTTTGTGCTTTTTCCATTCAAAAATCTTTTGTGTGTCTTCCCCATACCAGCGCTTTACACATGAAAGCGCGAGCAATCGATGGACGGAGTGAAAAAGGGCAGCGAACTGCAACATTGCCGACGCCGAATGACCCCATTCAGTGGCATGGTACATGCATTCCTAGGGAACTATGGTACATTGCTGCTCCCTTTAAAAAAAGTGCAAACAAAAGACAGAGAATACAGCAAAAAAAATTAAAAAAAACCCACTCAGAAACAAAACATGCAATTTTACACATAAATCACTCGGGCATAAATGGTTTGAAATGAACGGCAGAGAGAGAGAGAGAGAGAGAGCACAGCGAAAAAGAGAGTATGTGAAAGATTTCAGGCACATCTAGCCACGAAAGTGAATAAGCGACAAAACCAAAAACTTCCCAACACACATACGAAGCTCCATGGCGTCGAATATTCTTTCCCGTGCTCATCCCGTCTGGGGAGCTGTCTTGGGCGCCATGACATGAAGCCAGAAAAACAACGGTCAGCTCACACGACAGCTCGCGCGCAAAGGAACAAAAGCGAAACACATGGAAAATGGGGATCGAGTTCTATGTCGCGCCCAGCACGTTTTGCGCACCTGGCACGCCATACGGGTCGCAAAGGGGTGTCATACCGACACCCGTGGTTGGTCAAGATTGGACAGCGCTAGGACAGTGTATGGTGCGGTGTATGGACTCTGTGGCGCAGGCAGGGTTTTACTAGAATTTCCGTGTAAAATTTATCACATCTCAGTGCCGTGCTGTGGCACCAGCGTGCGACCACGCTTCATTCAAACGCGATGCTTCCAATTTCACCCCAACGGAGCTGCACAGTGGACTGCACACTTAACGTCATATTTATATTTTTACTATCTTTCTGCATTTTTCCATTGGCACTTGCGCAAAGTATACATTTTATTTCGACTCTGTCAACTATTCATACTCAAGAATTAGTGGCAGAAATTTGATGATAAATTAGAAATGTAAGTTCAATTAGGTTATTTCTTCTTCCTAAACAAATGATTTTCAATAAGCATGAAATACATTTACTAACTCAAGCTACACCCATTCGAGCAGTTTTGATAAATCCTATTCCTTATTTAATTTAATTGCAATTTTTTGGTCATTTTTAAAACTATGTCTTAATTAAAATCATAAATGCATTCAAGTCTCTTTCAAAATTTAAGCTTTCAATACCAAACATGCATAAAAATATAAATCATAACTTCCCATTATCTTACTGGCTTACAATTAATCTAAAACTATTTTTAACTGTAGGTCACATAAGTTAATAAAGCGCCTAAAGATATGCAAAATTCTTACAAAAGAGCATTTGTGTTTTAAACTCTAAAATGTGTGTAAAACTCTCTAATATCATCAGTTCTCAATAAATCAATCCTTAATGACACATTTAAGAGATTCAAGTGGGCTGTCAAGGCTTTATGAAACCATAACGAGCATTGACCAGACACATTTTCGTAGTAATTATTTTACATGCTAAGTTATATGCAATGAGCAGTAAAAATAATTAAATATGATTGACGGAGATCATAGGACTAATGACTTATAATCAATATTTTTTAACGAAATCATTGATTCAGCTTCCGTTACTCATTCGCAAGTTTAAGTTTAAAATATCCGTACTATTAAGTTTGTTACCTTACTCTGTAGCGTACTGTTTGTAACGATGACCTGTCCCGCCCATCTTGCTGTATGTTTCCATGAACCTAACGCGACAAAAAACGAACGCAAACATATTGTTAAAACCCCTTTGAAGGAACAACAGCAAACTTGCTTTGCTGTGTGCGCTGTTTTTATTATCCTTCCTCCCTTTTCTCTGCATTCCCGAACAAAAGGCAGCAACGAACGCATCAAAAGAATTCCACCTCTAAGCGCGTTAATGCTGACCGACGTAACACGGGGGCTGTTCGCCGTTTGGTCGGACACCCTGCAGCCCCGTTAAAGGGTTGATGCAAACAATGAAACGGAAATCGAGAAGACTTATTTTGCACTCCTGCTGCTCGTACAAGTCACTCTACCCGGGCAACATCAGCGCACCGTTTGACCTCGTTCTTATGCTCGAACCAATCTTTTGATACGTTTTCACCGGCACCGTACGGAAACGGTAGCGCTGCAAAGCGGCGGCTGCATATTATTCTCGCCCGCGCATAGACGCACGACATCACGACTTCTTCTGTCATCGCTGCAACGATGAAGCTGTAAGCTTGCAGACATAACAATGCTTCGTACTGGCTGCATAGGAGTTGCTTCCCGACGAGGGTGCCTATTTTGACCCCCCCTTCTCGTTCTAAAACACATACGCCCGAAACAGCCAATGAAACGAGGATCATGCTCAACCTCCTGCCGAGGCTGGCATGCTGCTGCTGATGATGCCCCGGTTACGAAAAACCCTTTGACAGCAGCTTTGCCGAACCCGGCACACCCGAAGCCGAAATTGAATCACTTTCGCGGTTTTGCTACCGCAACCTGTCGCGTTAATTACATCGAGTTGATCGAGTTAATGCATTGGGATGTTGTTTACCGGAGGTGTCGCACCGAGCGACACCGGTAGCTTTGTGGATGGAGCTGAAACAGCTCGGTGCCGGGTGAGTGGCGAGTGGGTGTGATGGAGGGTATTGGTATGATTATGATGCTACTTTGGTACCTTCCCGCCGGTAGCAGGGTGGAATATGTCAACGGGAAATTAAGCGCAAGAGCAGAGGGTTTAATAGAGGCGTAGCTTCAAAGCTCGCATGGAACGTACAAGCGTGAGGTTTTTATCAGCGCGTGGATGAAATGTGTTGTATTTTATTTTATTTTTATTTAATTTATAAGAGCACAAAACATCAAAAACAGTATGAATTAAAATGTATAATGTAATATTTTTTTCTTTATTATGCTCAAAACAGACAAGAAAAAGATAAAAAAAATAAAACAGAAGAAAAAAATAGTCCAAAAAGTTATACAAAATGTCATGAAGCTTAATAAAAATAAACTTTTGTCATGATTGAATAAATGAAAATTGGCTGAAAACAATAATGATAATAATGTAAATAAATAATAATAATAGCTAACAATGAAAAATCATCGCAATTACAAATTAACATGCTTATGATGAAAAGTAAAATATGAAGCAGACAAATCAACAACAACAAAATCGTTTCAACATGATCCACAAGGTAGGTAAAAAGAGATTTTATTTCAATCCTACAGCCGAAAATAAAATCAAGAAAATAAGTTCGTAGTGTAAAGTTTTGAAAAGTCTGGGAAATTTCCAAATAATCTAATTATATTTATCACACTTTCCTTGCACATCTCTGCACAACCGCTGACGTGCTAACCGCTCAGTTGCTCGTAATGTGAGCCTTTATTTTTTTACACCCCAAAACCGATCAGTGTCTGCTTGCAGTATGACTTCATTCTGTCGTTCGGTGAAACGTTTCGCTCAAAAACCCCACTCCTGACACGCCCCCATTACAGCCCCGTTACAGCGAGATGGATGTGTATGTGTGTGTTCTATGCGTATGGAAAAGTTTTTGTCTGCCGACACTCGGTGGAATACTAATTATGCTAGCCCGGGCCAGGCCCGCCCGGGCGACGCTCAATCTGCCATCACCCTTGGAGTTCCTGAGTAGCTGGCGCACCCAGCGCCGGCCAACGTCACCGAACCGTTCCGGGCATTACGTTAAAAAGTAATTTCAACTCGAGCAGCGGCACACAACCCGCCACACTTCCACATCGCTGCCGGATGGTGCATCGAGCGTCGACAAAAACATCCTGCAGGCGCTAGGTTGACGCAAAAAAGACCGCAACCTTCCATTAAGTGTAATTTTATCATCCGATTTGCCATCAAGCTGCCAGCGAGCAAATTGCAACCGACAGCAGCAGCAGCAGCATTGGGCCCGGGTGTAGTGGCTGCTTGCACTCGCGGCACCGGCCTGATTGAAGAATAGCCCTCCCGACTTGCCTAGGACGTGACGCTTTCGTCGGTCGCGCACCGAACAGTGCGCGCGTTGTTGCTACGACACGGTTGTGATGGAGCTTTAATTTTAGAGCTTTCAGCGTTTTGTACCTTAAACAACAACAGCGGATGAAATTTGGTAGCTTTGTTTTGATCGATAATTTGCTGCTGCACGCTGCGTTGAAAAATATATAAATAAAAAATAGCTTTTGAGTGTTGTGTGTATGAATAAACCATATATTTATTAAGGGAAAGTTTTAATACTTAAACTTGTAGTAAATAGATCATGAAACTTTGTCAAATATCCTAAGCCTTTATTTTAATAATAGACGCAAAAAAGTAATCTATTGTACGCCAAATAAATAAAAAACAAAATAATAAAAAACATTCCCAACATTTACGTCAATGTAAAATAAATTTACAACAAAAAAATTGCTTTATTTATTTATTTTTTCATTTATGTATTAATTGCTTACCACTTTATTTGTGTGTTTATTTTATTATTTTTTTTATTATTTTTTCTTTGTTATCTATGAGGAAAATCTATGCATGCGTATGATTTAAAATTCATGTTTTAAAGCTCTGTCTTACCAAATTAAAGTTAAATGTTTCAACATGAGCATTACCTACACATTGTTAATAAAGGAGTAATTCTTTCAAGCAAGTGATCTCCTAAATTAATTGGGCAGGACTGTACGTTGTCTTTGCAATGTAGCTGGTGCGTAAATGTTAATATTTTTTTAGCAACTCAGCCGCATTTCATTTCTCAACAGCTTGGCACATAACATATTTCCTAAAAAGGATACACTCACATTAATTCCAAAATCAAATTTAATCTTATCTTACCGGTAATGAAATAATACGAGCAAAGAGTACGTAAATCAGCAATCAACCTGATAAACAAGATGATGAAGAATCAAGAAGAAAAGAAAAGAGAAAAACAAAAACATTGGAAATAATATACAATAATCAAAAAAACCAAAATTAAAATAATACACTGATAGATAAGCCAAATAAAAGATAGCAGACAATCAAAATAAGTGTTAACATCGTGATGTGTCGTGGTAACTGAGTTAAATCATTCCAATCAAATATCAAATGAAATGAAACAAAACAATGTTTGAAAAAAGACCAAACATATCGAAATAATATAATAATAATTATAATGATAAAAATAAGATAACAAAACATGACTAAGACTTTAACAAAATAGCCCGTAATGTTGTTTAACGAAGTAAATACACAAGTAAAAATATTATTCAGCGAAGTAAAACTATCTCATGAATTTAAATGCAACAATACGTTTGCCGAAAATCAACCCTTCATTTGTTATTGAGCCGACCGTTACGCCAACAGCAAACCACATACATACCACCAACACTGAGTTCAATCACATAACAAACAACGTTCAATCAACCGATTGTTGCAGATGGTGTACACCATTTGTACACCAATCGAACAGTGAGTTCACCAAAGCACGAATGACAGTTTTATGTTTAACCCCATCCATTGTGCTGGAGCACTAACGTTGCTGGAGGCATCACACCTGCAAGGCAGTTCAAATACAACGCGCACTGTGTGTTGATCAATTCTATTTTCTTCTCTTCTGGGCTGCTGTGCAATGACTTTCAGTACAAATCTGACTGGTGTTCCCCCTTGTTTAGTTAGAATTAAGCTTTGTTTGGTTCCGTGTTCCACTTTGTTCCATTTTTCATGTCCCTGCCTTCCTAGAGCTAGTATTTCCGCTTCTTTTATTTTTTACAAGCGAGTGGTTTAACAGAGAGTTCATTTCATGCTGGTCTGTAGGCTATTTGTTAGGCACCCGTTTGGCTTTCTCCCCTTGGTTGCGATCGCCACAAAAATGTGGTAAACATTTGCAGCCTCATTCGTTTTGGGTTTTCTAATACTGTACCAGATGCGGAGCTGCTTCTATTAGCTCCACTTAATACTTTCCACCGCATGGGAGAAGCTATTCGCAATAGCTTTTGTTTTCTCTACTCTCTCTCTCTCTCTCTCTCTCTCTCTCTCTCTCTCTCTCTCTCTCTCTCGCACTTGTACGATTTTTCCATTCATTTGTTTTCGGTTGGGAGGCTTTTTTGTGTGCGTGGTTTTTTTTAGTTTTCTGTTTTGCTACAACACTCCATTCACCCGTATGGAAATCTGGCATTCGCCCTGCAGCGCGCACGAGCGTGGCAGGAAAAGCCAATCATCGGTTTTCCCATCCGCCACACGCTCGCCGCACGCTGACACACAAAAAATGGACTTTGATTTTCTGCTTACATTCTTGGTACTTTTTGCGTATTTTGATGCTTTTTGAACCTCCCGGCCCAGGCTTCACCCGGTTTTAAGCTGCTCCACACAAGCCTAAAGGCGTAAAGAGTTCGGCGTGGAGTGAACCTAGACAAAGCGCCACCGTGCACAAGGGCCGAATGGAGATGCATTCTTTTTGTTTTGTTTTTTTGTTTTTTGTTCGATGGAATAAAGTCAACGGTCCCCCATTTCCTAGAGCCAGCTAGCAGCTCTGGTCCACTGTACGGAGACACCTACCAACCATCACCATACCAGATTTCACCGTCGCGGGAGGATGCAGGAGAACAGAATCAGGTTCCAGCTGTCATGCGAGCTTTGAACGCACTACATGGAAGCAACCGGTAAGCGTGATGTATGCTGCGTCGGTGGCGGCAGCAGCAACACTGCTACCGGCTTTAGCGCCAAAACGGAAACAAATGCCACAATTCCAGGTCGGGTGATCCTATTGTTCCTGCAGGCGCTTTCCAGCGAAACTGCTCGGGGAACTGCGGGAACCCTTTTGGGGCTACCTGTGCTGCTTTCCACCACCATGCACCTTTCCACGTTTCCTACTTACTGCTGCTAGCAGCGTCCGTGGTACCGAAAAACTCCTCCCAAAAAAAACAAACGCCCGGCTTCAAACCGAACCGAAAACAGCAAACCATACCACACATACTGGGCGTGCTGAGCGAAAATGATAAATGATGAATTGACTTCAAAATGGTGGACGCGCTCATGCGATGCACACTTTCCCCCGAACCGGGTCCGATCGTTGTCGGGATGGAAAATTGGTTGCCGGCGTAGTTTCTCTTGGCTCATTCGTCTCCTTCCTTTCCGTCCAGCAGGGCTGCATTTCGACCGCTAACCGGTGGCCAAAAAAAAAACTGGACGCTAGATTGGTTTGTGGTTTGCCCCTTTCTGTATCATACGATACGTGTTTGTTTGTTTTTTTTTTTTCTTTGGCAAGGAGGAACGTTTTTGAGGCAATCTGTTATAGCACATGAGGTGTAATGCTGGTGCTTGGTTTGTGGAATCATCCAACTGCCGGGGAAGTCCGGTTAGGTCCGGTAATGAAATCACAGAGCAAGGATGATTACGTGTGAGGATGTGCTTAGAAAAGCGAGCACAAAATTAATGATGCTTAATTAAAACGTTTCTTCGCAAGGCAAGCAGAGCGAGTTGACATTGTGCAGGATGATGAATTGTGTAAACGTGGGTTTAAGAGTTACTTATTCATCGGGAAGTAAGATGAAAAATGAATCATATAATGAATGTTAAAAGATTGGCTTAGATCTAAATCTAAGGCAACAATTTCGTTACGTTTCAGTTAAACCTTGCGGGTTCTGTTACACTTAGAATCGTTTATTATGGCACCGATGGCGACCCTAGTCTCTTAGACTCACGGACTACGGTTATTCATTACCAAGTATTTATTAATAAGAGCCATTAAGGGTGCATCTAGAGCAAATTGAAAGTCTATCTTAGGTATTGCCTAACTACCGAATGTTACAAAGGGTATTTGTGAAGCATGCAGCAAGCTCATCATAAGAGGCACTCGTTATGAAAATCTCGACTTTAGGAAATGGTAAATTTACTGAATATCGGTAGACATTTCATGGTCGGAATAAACATAAATATTTAAACCGTAAAAATCAACAAACTTGCATCCGTCCCAGGGAACAGAAGTAGTTGATTACATTACAATGAATACTTTCATTGGAAAGCTATTTTTCAAACAAACGACTACTACCTTCTCGACATTCTTCAAACCAAATCAAACAAAATGCAGCTACAGTTAACAGAAGCTGCATAGAGTGATGCTTCTTTGTCATCAAACGCATCAAAATGCTTCAACCGAGTGGTAACCCATCTTTGGTCAACTACATATATTCGACTGTCCCTGCATCAAACACCCTCTACTACCACCTTCTTTCAGCTTCTTCCCAACCGTTCAGAAAACTGAAAACTATTTCAGGCAAGCAAACTCATCCTTCCTGCTTCCGACTGCCTGTGGAATGGTACCCATTCCACCGTTTTCAGTTCGGTGCAAAAGTTTTGTTACATTTGTTACCGAATAAATTACCATTTTCGTGTGCACACATGCACCGCTACTCATTCATTCATTTTATCCCAATTTTGTCCAAGCTACAATTTGCAATTTGCCGACCATTCAACAGTGCTCGGCAACAGCTCGATCCGTACCGTTGCGCAGCCGGTGCGCATCACACATGCATTTTGGCATTTTTGTTCAGCGTTCGACTTTCTTTTCCCGAATTGCTAATGCACTCGTAACTTTACACGAACGAGCTTTTCTGCGTGCCACTATGTGAGTTCTGTGTGTTCTATGTTATTCTGTGTGAGTTTTTTGAGGGTTTGTAAAGGTAACGTTCCGGCACCCGGAGAGCAGTAAGGCGTATCGGTAACCGCTACGGGACTGGCACAAGTTTGTCAAGCACTATTTACATTGGTCTTACCTAGCATGTGCTGTTTAAACAAGATCGTTGGTTGTTCTTTTAAGAAATATTATTCTAATTCAATTTATGAATATCATTATGGTTTCGCTTTAGAAAAGGCTATTAATTTACAGTATTTCTCCGAGTAACGCAAATAATTCGTTTTAGAGACATTCACGTTACTCGGATTTTCGCGTAAGTCGAAAATTGTGTTTTACAGTCAAAATATACTTGATAAATAATGATGTTTGATTAAATTTAATTCATTTATTTAACTTATCACTTATTTGATGCACTTGGTGTAGCAAATTCGGTTATTTTTGTTTTTTTGGTGATTTAAAACTTTTGAAAAAATGGCAAATTACTTTTTATCACGTTAAACTTTCACATAAAACAAATAATTATCAAATAAATATCTAAATTTTTTGGTTATTTTAGTTAAATTATTTTTTCAAAAATATTCTATGTATAAAATAAAAAATCACATTAAAAAACATTATAACTTATGAAAAGAAGTTTGTTTTTCAAAACACAATTTTTGGCCGTCTTGTTATGCCATCACAGCAACGAATGATATTGGGCTCTTCTCCACGTCATCGTGGCACCTGTTGGCACCTGTTGCTATAGCCCAATTCGGCACCGACCGATAGATGGCTCTAGCACACCTGAAGCTAAAAATAGCACAGCCATTTGAAGACACGCATCGCGAACGATAGAAAGTTACGGGCGATAAGCGCTGTATGTACGCTTACCGACTTCGCTTCTTTCGACCGGGAGCGTGGCGCCTCCTGTAACGCGGCTACCCGTGGGTCGGATTACGGACTGATTTGAGGGCGGGACCACTGTGCACCGGACCAGGCCATGTTGACGGGGCGTCCGCACTAAGCTGGCCGTCAATATGGGTGTCACGGAGGAGTCCGAGACATTCAGGTTGGCTAAGGAGAGACACACCGAGCGAGGGGTGAAAACCAGCAGCTAAGAGTCTCCGCGGCAAGCAGTAGTGGGATCGCGTCCCGGAGTGGACTGCCAGTGCCAGCCCGACCAACACAGTCACACTGTAATCTTTTTGCTGCCGGGTATTTTTATAACATATGTGTCTATAAAATTTAATAAATAATTTATTATAATTTCAAGTTTCATTTTTTTTTGCAGTATTCTGTTCCCATCAAATTGAAATATTTCTTTGAATTATTTCTTATTAGATTTCTGTTCATTAAATATTCTTTGAAATTATATTAGTTATTTATATTGCTCTAATATTATATTTGATACAGTTGATGATTAAAAGCTTTTTGCACAAATAATTTATGAAATATCTACAAACAAGATCTTGGTTCCCTTTGGAAGTCTAACCACTGTCGGTCGCATTCATGCTTTTGCTTTAACAAGCTGTATCTGATATGAATATTTGTATCTGAAACGCAAAATAGCTGAAAAAATAAATAAAAAATAAGAATAATAAATAAGATAATAAAAGATATCCATAATAAGAGAATATTTGGATAGTTAAATAAAAAGATGTTTGTGTATTACAACTTTTAAAAATATTTCATCTATATTCTACTCTAAATATATAGATCAAATTTTTTTTATTAACTGCAGCTTCTAATTCAATGATATTTATCAATTTTCTAATAATAAAGTTGTGTGGGTACTTTTTTGAAGTACTTAATAGCGGAACATGATCCGTATCTGAAAACATCTTAAATAACAGTAAAATACTTCAATTAATTCTCTTCAGTCCATTACACGTTGCGATTTTTAATATTCCCTGCCCAGGCCTGAACCCAGGACGGGCAGGATGCTACAGCGGTCTATCTAACATATACACCACGGAACAGTTCCAGAGCTTTGCGATGAGAAATACAGTTTGGTTATAAATTCGACTCAGATCTTACTGCAACGCACTGTTCATCTGTCTACAAAACGCTTCTGCTTTCTACTGTTTCCTGTCATTAGACGCATAAGTTTTAATTGATGGAAGAAAAATACGATGACAACGCAAATAATGTTGCTACACAACTTCTGAAATACATGTTACAGCTTAATTGCACTATTTGGACACTAACATTGTCCAAAAATAATTCGATTAGGATAAATATTATACTTATAATGGTAAAGCTTGTAGAATAAATAATGTGATGTAAAATTTATTTAGAAACTATGAACTATGATGTTATACTCACTATTTCCTTATATGTTTTAAATAAGTTTATAAATTTAACATATTACAAAACTCGATACGAAACAATTACTCTGGTCTGTATTTACTGAAAAGAATTTTTAAATTAAACTTTATTGCTTATCAGCTTTATATTTAATTAAAGAACCAATTTATTTAATAATAATATTATATTTATAAAATCACTATGTGCATAAAGCACATTTATACCAATTATTCTACAAACAATGTGAAACCAATGGATGTCATTTTTTCTGTTGTTTTGCTAATTTTAATAAATAAAACCTTGCTTCCAATCTCAGTTAAACCAAACAGCCAGCTTTCAAAACCGGTTTTGCAGTTTTGAAAATTTCAATCAACCTTAAAACTTTCCATCAAAATTCTTTCTCCCATAGTTTGTAACTTACCCCACCCTGCCAGACACACAGCACCGCATGTCAAAACGTCGACCATCAAGCCGCCTAATTGTGAACAGTTCACTGCAAGCAAAGCGTACATATCGATACGAAAAACACGCATACACACTGACGCCACGTTAAATACTGTCCAGGTATGCCAGTATCGCGCAACCCAGCTGCATCTCACTGCACTAGTTTGCTGCAATCAACGCATCATACGATGCACACTTTCGCATGTTAAAACAATAAAAAAATGGACGAAAAAACAACACAAGCACAACCACACCTAAACCTCCGCTACAATCTGTGTCTCGGAGACTCGAAGAACAGAAGCGAAAAATGATGAATGTCGGGCAAAAGTTTTCAATAATAAAAATTCCAACTTGAACCAACCGTTTTGCTCCGCGCTGCGTTTGTGTGTGTGTGTGTGTGTGTGTGTGTGTGTGTGTGTGTGTGTGTGTGTGTGTTTGTGCTGCACTGCGCATTGCATACAGACAGGGGCAGGAGACAGACCGCAACGAACCCAGCGGATCGCATACTTTTGCCCATATGTGTATGATGTTGCCCTGTTTCACCTTCCCGTTTTCCCCCCCCCTCTATGGCCCTCTAACAACCAAACGCCTCGAAAGCTTTCATCATGCAGACACACAAATAATGTGCAGTGCAATTTTGCAGCTTAATGTACTGTGATGAATTTGACTTATTTGATGAGATTTTGCTTTGCACATGTCCCTCGCAAGTCTTCCCACCCATCCCTATTCCTACCCTTCTTCAACTATGTCGATAGTGCTGTGGTGTCATCCTTCAGTGGCCGGTCGATGTATTTGCTATCTGGTGGTGGTTCGGTTGAGTGTTAGAGTTTGGGTTCTTTTTTTACCACCTTCCAACGTCACTACAAAAGCTTCCACCACTCTTTTTTTGGTGAGCGCGTTTGCAGGATTTGTTCATGTGTGTGTGTGTGTGCTAAAGTAAAGCTTACGAAGGTAACAACACCTGAAAGGGATTCTACACGCTCATGTTTCTGTTATTGCTCGATTGTGTTTTTCTTTTGTTTGCCCTTTGCCGTTGCAAAACTGCAGCTGCAGATAGACGGTGCTTTTATCTGCAGTGCAGTTTCGATGATTGAAGCGAACCGCGGCGACAACAGAACGCCCAACTGCATTGTTTAGCAGGCGGCGATGAGGTGTGTGTGTTTTTTCCCTCATTTTTATTGCCCCTTTCTAAGCTCGTGTGCGCGGTTGTGCGCGTACACTTAACCAGAGCACTTGCAGGGCGAGCCACAATCAAAATGTGCTTTCCGTATCCCTATAAATATTGGATTGTTTTGGGAACGGATTATTCGACGCCGCTTGTGTGGTTGCGACACTAAATTTCCATTACCACGCCAAATGGTGACAGTTTCTAGCTCTCCGGGATGTTGTTAAGATTATTTTCTTCCTGATCTGTAGATTTGTTGCTTATCCTGCCTGTTGGAGGGGGGACATCGGGCAGCTTGAGTTTATATATTCACGCAAACGATGTGTTCTTTTTCTCACATCCGTAACAAAAACCACACCATGAAAGATCATGTTTTATTTGCTTCGTTTGGGAATACCTAACGATGGGCTATAATGTGCAAAAATAAATGGAATAAATCACATTTTAGATGTGCGAGTTCTTGTTCCCTGCATACACTTTGTGAGTAGAGTGTGGTTTTGTTTTAAAATTTAATGCAAAGTATCATGAATTCAAACTTGATTCATTGGCGCTGATATATTTCAAATTAATCGTTCAGGTTATTTCTTCATAACAAGGATTTTTTTAGAGTTTTGAAGCAATTCCACAATGACGTATGTTTAGAACTAATTTAATGTTATATAGGTTGTAGTAATTGGACTGCGCTTTTCCCGAGTGCGCTAAGTGAAATCCATATTTATTCATATTTTAAGAATAATAACAATTTGTTTTACTTCTTTAAAGCAACAATTCTTTGGCCTAAGCCGTTCCTCCTGTTTAAAAAAATACAATATCAATTGTGTATGGAAAATGAAATGAAATAAGGGATATTCGGTTTCAAAAAATCCTCCCAAGTAATCAGTTTTTTTTTTTGTAATTTCTTCAAATAATAAATAAATTAATAATCATCAAATAAATTATAATTAATTGCTTTCATAGAACCAACTACAAAACGCTAACGTGTCACTAAGGCTTATGAATACAAAAAATATAAGATTTTTTTAATATTATTTCATCATTTGTTTTGTTTTTTTTTTAAGAATCAACCACTCCCCAACGAATACAGCAGCTTTAAAATCGTTTGACTAGAAATCCGATTATTACATATTCATCACCGTCTGAAATTCAACACCCTTAAAGCAGAAAAAAAATCGCATTTTCTATCACATTGTGAGGAGTGCTATTTGCGTCATCTGTTCTTTGTGTTTCCGCAGCGAGAGCACGCTAGCACGCTTTGCCTTTTCCAATCTCACCTATTTTCTCACCCGTCCCACACTACCACCAGGAGGAATTCACCACCTTTAGCGTTGCAAATCAAAAACGAGAGCCACAGCACGACCCGACCCGTGTGCTTCCGCTCTGCCTCTGCGCGATGTGAGGTGTTTAATTTAACTTATTACCCATCATAATTTACATCGATTTTGCACCCAACCCGGTGCACATACACACACACACACACGACCCGACCACAGTATGAAACCGAGACGCTCGAACACGTGGCACATGCATGCTGCACACGTGGCTAGACATCTCAATAAAGGGCAGGACGTTTGGGATCGATTCGTTTGAGAAAGCGGGCAAACTTCCCCACCTTCGACGTTGTTACTGTACCGGGATCATTATTTCTCCACAACGAACGAGCGCTCGGTAGCAATCAGCGCACAAGAAATGTTATTTCAGGGCGTAAACGAGCTTTCTCTCTTTCTTTGTGTGTGTGGCATCATTTCAATTTTTATTCTATATACATATTCCATCCTCACGGACAAGCTGGATGGTACGGCCCGGGTGCAAAGCAGAGCAGAGTCTCAGAGGAGAAAATCAACGCCCGAGGTTGAATGGAGTCAGACAGAGCGGGAGTGTACCGCAACAAGGAAGCCCTGGCTGTATGGAGTAACCATAAATGGACATCCCATCGCACGGGGCACACCTGCCAGGGTGGGAAAACATCCCGTTTTGCAGACTGGAAATTTAATGGATATTTCTAGCGGAAAAGTAATTGGAAAGGGAAAATGGAAGTCAGAAAATAAAAGCTACAGCTTGCGCGAAGTGAATGGAAAACATTCTTAACATTAAAGCGTATTAAAAATAAACAAACCATTCAATGTCTGAATATGTAGATATTTTTTACGTTAAAGCTCAGATAAGATATTATATAAACAGTAATGACAATGTTTGGAATGTGTAATAAAAACGAACGTTAATTATTTTAGTTATTACATTGATTACCTGTTCTACGCTCTCAAAAACAAGGTTACAGTGTACACAAACAAACCTATTCAAAATATTTTTTTTTCCACAAAGTGGTTTTTCAAATAGATAATTTATGAAAATGAATAATCTCTAAAGGCCCCAAACCAGTGGGTTTTCAAACTACATCCCGCGAGGCACATGCGGCCTTCGAGAGCCTACAATAAGGTCCTGGATAGGCTTGTAAAGGTTCAAACAAAAAGTTTGAATTGTTTTTTAAATAAAAATTCTTTTTTTTTCTTTTTAACGACAAGAATCAGACTTCAATAATGGAAAGCATTAATAAACGTATATAATTGTTAAGTATTTTCACCCCAAAACGAGACGTAAACATTCAGACGTATTACGTCAAAAGGGACCTTAACACCGTTATTGACAAAGTTCATTATTTTTCAAGTGAAGCTAAGCATTTACAAATTCGAACCGTTTTTTTATGGAGTAATATGTTTTATTTGTACATCTCAATCAACTTTAATATCTTGATGACTTGCATAGGCTTTGAAGACTACTATTTCAAACCAACCACGACTTACGACTTAACAACATGTCCGGTCATGGGTTCAAGCGCCGAATGAACCGTGGGAGCACGGACAGACTATCCTCCTATGGGTAATTGATGAGTAACTGAAAGCCAAGTCTACTAGTGGTACAGACAGGCCTTGACCTACAACGATTGTTGTGCCAAAGAAGAAGAAGAAGAAGAAGAAGAAGAAGAAACCCATTCCAGTTTTGATACCTTACCCTCCGTGGACCCAATACAGAACCAAAACTTGGACCTGATATTGAAACCAAACTGATACCGAGATTGCACTCATACCGATCCGGAGACGTATTCTGAACTCAAACTGGTCTTGGAACTTGAAGTGAAACTTATATTGAACGCACTTGTAATTGATATACCAATCTTAAAATTGATAGTGTACCAACATCCGTCCAGTAACTGATATTAAATCCAACCCGTACCTGGAACTAACTGGAATTAAAGTCTTCGAAGTGAACTCATACACGTCTTCGAAGTGATACTGAACCCATACAAATAATGGACCCTCACTAGTCTTGGAACTGATGTAAAACAGCTTAAGGCTTCAAACTGTTTAAATTCATTCATAATTTAGTCAATCAATAGTGCTGTATCTACTAAAGAAAACAGAACGAAACATTATTCTCATTCTGAGTCTAAATGTAGCGTGAATCAAGTTCCAGAAAACACACAGTCCTAAAAAAAGTTATTAGGTTCAGATTACAATGATGGATATTCGAAAAATATTTTTAAAAAAGGAAAAGCTTTGAGTTTTTTAACGATGAAAAATACTTCAAAATGCTCATCCTTCTATTCTTCCTACAGCAGCTCCATTTCCTTCGTGCATGAACAGGTAAATCTTGCACGCGAAACGCAGCACCGTGGCTTTAAGCCGAAGAAACGACTGGAATTGAATCCCGTTGGCTTTGTGATAGACAAATAGCCGGTAAAGATGGTGTGTTATTCTAAGACTTTTCTCCCCCACCCATCCGAGTGTATGCACACATAACGGCGAAACTGCCACGTCGATAATCTTCCCGAACAGCCCCAACCAGGCTGAAGTGTTTGCGCATAATATGCATCAACATCAGCAAGTAGGGTTGGATGGTGCTGGCACCAACAGAAGAAGATGAAAAAAAAACTTTGCAAACGACCACTAGCGCTTACCTACGACGCCACAACGCGGCACACGATGCAAGCACGTGCAAACCGGTGGTTGGTGGGAGGGCCCCGTGCCACTCGAAGCTTCACTCGTAGAAAGCGCGGAAAGTGGAGATTGGACCGAGCTCGCCGAGTTTGTTAAATCACTTCTCGTTTGTTGTATACTTCTATTTCTTCCACGCCACTTCCACGGCTACAGGTTGGGGGATAGTTGCACTCTTTATCATTTTTTTGTTCTGTTTGCTCCCCCTATCTAGGAAACTAGGAGCAGAGTTCCACCCGGGGCAACCGAAGCGTTTGTGGACGTGAAAGCGGAAACCGTTTAGCGAAGAACGATTTGCCCATCATCATCCCCATCATCATAATCATCATCGGCAGCAGCGCATCATGATCGTGGGGTGGCCGTAAATCCTGCCAGCCACCGTTAAAAGATTAGTTCCCAATGTGCCACGGTGCATAAAGCGACCAGACCATTTTCCAGCGTAGTGGGGCATGAAGCGCAAAGAAAGCAGGAAAAACAAGAGGCAGGAACTCCTGTGGGCACTCATCCCCTACATAGCAAACGGTGTAACTCTATGCAGTCGTGGTGCAATGGTGAAAAGCTGGACCCGTTCCGTTTGGTAAGTATTGATCAGCAATAAACACAGTGTTCCTTCGATGGTTTATCCATTGCAAACTAACAGAAAAAGTGACACACGGAAGTAAATAGCTCACACAAGAACGAAAATGGAAGGAGCGATCCACTCTAGCTTAACCGTTTGTTAGTAAAGTCTTAATCCACAGCAAATTGATGTGAAGGAAAAGGGATGTAATTGATCCACTATCGAGAAGAAGCGGCTCTGCTAATGCAATAAATCTTTCCCCCGCCCTCCGAAAAAGGCTGCTTAGATCAGCGCTGGCAGCTTTGATGGGAGTTTAGCGGCACCAAAAAGCCCAAATTCCTGTTCCGGTGTACTAATGTACTAAGAACCGTTTGCAAAAATATGATGACGCACATTTGGATCATTCTGATTTTTTTTCTTTCTTGCGAGAGTCCGCGCGCGTAGATCCATCTTCATCCCCGTAGCAGCATCAGCGCTTAATGGCACCGGTTGATCAATCGCAAGCAGATCTCTCCCTTTTCGGAATGGTGCCGTGAGCGTTCACGTACGAGCAGTGTCAGTACCACAAGCCCTCTCCATCCTCCTTGTGCCGTGTGCTGCGAGCTGACAGATTGCGGAAGGAGCGAACTGAACCGGAATGTACCGAATTAGAAAGCCATTCATGTCAAAATTGAATTTTCAGCTCACTTCTGCTGAGAATATGTGGGCAGTGGGCACGTCACACACACACACACACACACACACTGGCATCACTGACCGTATTCGGGCCACCATGCACATGCTCAATTGGATGTGTAGTGTGTTGTGGTCTGCCGGGGAACCGAGGATGCTGCCCGAGGATGCTGGCTGGGCCCGTTTTTCATTGTGCGATTTAATTAAACGGTTGAATGATTTTAGCTGGCCAGTGGGTGAGTGTGTGTGTGTGTGTCTTTGTGGCTTTTCTGAAAGGAGCGAGATGCCGTCCCCTGAATCATTCCTTAGCAAAGGGTGTACATAGGTTTGTTTTCTTTGTGCGTTGTTTGCCGTTGAAGATAAGCGCCCACCCCCTGTGTTGGCCCTCTGTAAAGCTTGCCTTCCCACATTTTATTGTTAGTATTGCCCAATTGCAATTGTGGTTGTGTTGGGTTTTTTTTATTTCATTCCGGTTTTGTTATGCTTTTGTTTTCTTCTTGATTTTTTATCTTATTCTTCTTTATTTGCACACATCCACTTTAGAAGATTATTGTGCGGCTTTGTAGCAAACGCCCTGTGAAGCTTTGCCCTTTTGGCTTGAGGGTACCCCACATTCGATAAGAATGTGGCCTCCCGTTTGAGTGCGTGTGTGTGTTTTATGCCGATTGTAATCTGTGTATGGGTTGAGGGCAACACAGGAAAAAAAACACAGACAAACATACGGAAAGCTGATACCGATTAAAATGGAATGGTTCTATATCAGCAACTTCCCACAAAATAGCAACACAGATGGCGCTGTTTCTTTTTGTTCCACTCCACTAAGCTACTAAGCAACGAGCAATAGCTGATAGAGCATTTCAACGCGCACACACACACGTCCCTTCACATGATCGCTTTTGAAAGGGTGTAAATTATGCTAATGTAAAAATTACCATCCCATGTCATCGTAAAACGTAAATCCCTACTGAGAAACGGCTTAGGGGTAGATCCGTTTCCATAAAGCTTGCTGGCAACGAGAAAGTGTGTGTGTGTGTGTGTGTGTGTGTGTGTGTGTGTGTGTGTATGGGTGCTTTTGTTTGTTTGTTTGGTTATACGATTTGCCGGCGCCGATGTAACGATGGATTACTCGTCATGGCCTTCTTGCGAAGCGGTGGGGTAGCGCTACCCTTAATCCTAGCTTGAATTCACACCAGCCCGTTCGGAGAAACTCCATGCGCCTCGAGCACCCCCAAGGCGGGGAGCACTAATTCCTGTGTGTCATAAAATTTTAAATGACACCGCCATTAAAATAAAATATCACGAAATAATTATACATGGCACGCCAAGCGCCATTCGTACGTGGAGCTGCTTTAATGTACTCACTGCCTCGACGACCCGTTAGGGAGAGGAATCTACCGTACAAACTCCCTGCGCTTGCCTGCGCTGACGATTCTCGCGTTGCGAAGCGAAGACGGATGAGCTGGAACAGGAAATGCGTCTTGGAGTGGAGTCGTAAATCGAAACGTAGAGAGACGCTCGTCGTCTACTGTCAAGACGTTCCCGCTCATCATTCGCTTTCATGGATTTCCTGCCCTCCGTAAAAAAAACCCCCCCGATACAAAAACAAAACAAAGAAGGATAAAAACCAGACCCGGGGTGACGATAAACGGGAAAATATATGGCCACCTTTCCCCTTATATCTTACCATTTGCCAGCGACGGTAACGACTCCGCCTGTCACTTTCAGGACCATTTCAGGCCGTGCCAGACGCACAGCGGCTGCGTTCTGCTCCGTCCAACTTCGTCCAAGGAGGCCATTTTTGCTGTAGTGCCCGAGCTACACACAGCTACAGCTTACCTGAAATAAAATAAATAACCTACCCACACACACACACGTAATCACAATCCGGCCGTGCTTAGCCTACATTTAGGCGCACCTTCAGTCATACGGAATCCGCGCGGCCATCTAGTGCCTAAGAGTAAACGTCCCGCTTCTTTTTATCTGCATATACATTCGACAGGTGGTTCGGTACGGATGTATACTCCCACGGTGCGAAGCGAAAGGCGAAATTGTAGGAAATAAAACGTGCTGCACTCTATTACCGTGTACTTAACCGATTGATTGACATTCATAAACTCCCGGGACCGTTTATGAACAACTCAATCGTTCGCTCAATCACGGGAGGCGATGCAATTGTCCTTCATTCAAGCGGGAATTATTCATTGTCAATAAAACTATTCAACAAACAATAAATACATTATTTGCGAGGAATAATTGTTTAAACAGAAGCAGAAAACCCAACGGAACATTGAAGCATTCATTTCGCATTTGTTTTAACATTTGCCATATTAAAATGAAAGCTCACCCCCTCTTTAATGGCTTCCCTTTACGATCCGATTTGTACTAAAAACAAGACCAATTAAACATTTTACACAAACCCACACACACACACACACTTCTCCCTGCTCGCTTTAAATTCAAATAAAACGCACTTTCTGACACTCACACGCCCTGGTTTTTCCCACGTGTCTTTCCCCACTCTAACCTACCACTCAAACCATCAAGACACACCGGAACAGGGAAAGCGATAGCGCTGCCACCGGTTTTGTGCGAAAAGCGATTAATCTTTCACACTTGTCATCGTTACCATCGCCACGAGGTACACCTCTGGCGGCCTTATTTGCCCTGCCTTTAAGCCTGCCGTCACCAAGCAACACCGTCCTCTGCAAGGAGCTGGGCACCAAGACGCGCCGCGGTAGCGTACCCACCATTTTGGTCCTTCGAACCGGATGCCGCCGAGAAGCGTCTGCTGTTTGTATGGCTTGTAGCACAGCGGCAGTCAACAAAGCAGAGCGGTATCGCTTCGTGGCTGTCTTTTTGGAGATTAACGAGCGCGCTGAAGACGCTCGTACGGAACCAGAAAAGCTCTTGTTTTTGGGGAGGGTTGCGGGGGGTGATTAATCAAAGGGGGACGTAAATTAAAGGAATGGCGGTGCGCGGTGGTGTGTCGATATTTGCCAAACCTGGGACGAGGCAGCTGGTGAGCGAGGCACCGGCAAACCCTAACCAAAAATTGGGATCGGTGTTGATTTGCTCCTAGCAGCAATTACATACATTCACACACACACACACACAAACACGGTAACATATTGCTGCTTTCACCCCTTTCACACGGCACAGGTCGCATGGCAGTGATACGGATTAAATGGTTCCAGGCGGATACTACCGTAGCCACGCACATTGTACCGTGGTTAAAGGCACACACACACACACACTCATCGGTCTTTATCGCTTCGCCGGACTATTACATGCACAATTACATTTGAAATGAAACATATCCCAAACACACACGCGTACAATAGGACACGCACACACACATGTTCACTCCGATTTGCTAGGCTCTAACGGTTAGCACACGTTACGCTTACTGCGGTAATGGCAGTGATGCGGTTATGAGCGGACCTTACGCCTACTGAGCAGGGCTCAAGTACACACAAACACACACACACACCACCCGAGAAGGCTGTAACGTTTAGTTGCGTTTTTGTTGCGCATCGTTTGCTTCGAGTGGTTCCGATTTGTTGCGCCGGATAGGAAGGGCCGCAGCGGCAGCAGCAGCAGCATAACGTTATTTTATGGTTTGCTCCTTGCTCAATGCATACTCCATGCGGCGAGGCTTGGATGGATGATTTTCCACATTTTGCCACCAAACGCAATCGCAATCGTGCACATTGTGTTAACATATCTAGAGTGGCAAACGGGAGTGGCGGCGTAAAAGGGAAACAAACATATCCCGTACCTTTTTGGGGCTTCGGGGGGGGGGGGGGGGAACGGCGCCGGCACGTGGTGTAGCTTGGTTTATTTTCCTTTCATGGCGATAAATTATGCACAGCCAATTTCGAGTGCTATCATATCTCTCCTGCACCTCGGTTCGTGTCCAACCAGCAGCACACATCTACACACCTCCATAACCTGGCAATAAAAGCCGTACTAAAGAGGTGTGTACACGATTAGCTGCCTCCATTGCTTGGAATGCTGTGTTTATCTCGGCACACGTTCACAAGTGTGCACGAAGGCTCCAAGGCATAGGGCTCCAGCACGCGCCCAAGCGTTCGGAAGCGAGAACAGATTAGAAACGATCCTGGTAATTGCAAGACCAGCGAGGAGAGAGCGCAAGGGAGTGCTTCCTAGACACAGCCAATGGAATCCGATTGGAGGTCGGGACCATCTCCGTACTGCTCAATTGTATGACCCGGTGTGGCCAAACCACAAGGCAATCGGAAGAGCGCCGCTAGAGGCACAAGGTGCAGAGGTGCCGGAAGTCTCACTCCACATCGAAGGTACTGAACACGGAACAGGGTAAAAATTATTGACCACCAGTTCAGCATGGGGAAGCGTCCGGAAGCTGGGGAGAGGACGTTACCAATCGAATCGATTCTTCTTTTAATTCTTTTTTTTTTTCTTCACTCTATCTTGTGTGTGTGTGACCGGTTGTCGGATCCCTTTGTAGTCGGGTTTCCGGTACTGTCCGGTGGCGGTAGTGGTCGTTGTGGTCCTCCTTCAACTTTCCGACTTTTCTCCGAAACCTCTGCACAGACAGAGGCATCTTGATATGTCGGCAGGCGAACCGGTGCCCTTGCGTATGCAAATTAAACCGTACGCAATTGGAAACCTAATTGAGAAAATATTCCATTTCATTAGCTTCATTCGCTTTGGACGCTTTTGGAAGGGAGCGGTGGTTTTTGTGCCCGCCGTGCAGCAGAGAAGGTGCGGAATGGAAATAAAGATGCCAGAACCAGCACAAGCCAGGTGGTTCGGGTGTCAGGTGAATCGTTGTGTGTGGGCTTCCTTCGGCCTTTGGAATGCGATTTACCAGTCCGGTTGGGCTCAGTTCGGCACACTGGTAAATGGCAATCGATTTTAATACGTTACGCATCACAATGGACCTGTTTTGTCTGGCTTTCCCTTTAGTCGGGAACGGGAGTAGTAAATCAAAACTCCCAACAGATGGAGATGGCTAAAAGCGAGAAAGGAGAGAGAGAGGGAGAGCTAGGATTTGTTTAACATTATTACCGAGTGGAATAAGATACATTTTGTCCGGAGGTACGGACAGATAGCAGACGTTCTATCAGAGTCATCCGAGCTGGAAGCCGTACAGGCAGCGGGGGCAGATGCTACCTCATCCGTACGCAACAACTGGCTTCTATCAAACGCGATAGACAATATGCATCAGGGCACACGATCCATTGGTTGTATGATTCATGGAAGCTCATTTTTTTCCTCTGTTCGTTCTGGCTTTTTTTCGTATGTCCAGCTGGAAAACAACAGCAATAAATCATGGAATATTCTATCGTTGGTAAGGCAACAATGTGAACCAAAGCACTACTGCAGGGGCAGTAGCTACAGAAGGAAACGCACGAGACGGATGGGAGCTAATGATCCATTATGTTACTTTGTTTATTTGCGAGTTCTACAAAACAAATTGTACAAACGAACTGTATTTGTTACAGGTTAGTATAATAATATGATGCCCTGTTTTCGTGGTCATGAGTTCAAATCTCTTATGAACTAACTTCGTTTTGTCGTAACAATCTACGCATTCATGTCGACCTATATAGGCACTCGAGACATCCGTCAGTCGTCAACCAGACAAAAATCCATAGGCAACTATAATTCCGAACATTTTGGAACCGACTTCGGTAAGTAGGTTCGACCACCGATCATCATTCAGAGCTGTCTAGAATCGTCTCACTCCGGCCTACTCTGTATCCGGGTGGAACTAGTGATTCCTTATTCGCCGGAGCTGGAATCGGGCTAACGATAGCCGGAGTCCATTCCTGGATGCGCTCCAGACAGCCCATCACTACTTGATAGTTTGCAATATGATACCATGTTGGTGCGGACATCCGGAGAGAATCAACATAATGTTACATGGCAACAACGGTAACTCAACCGGGCGCATGTTATTAAGCCGTGCGAGTTGACGGCTGTAGCACGGGAACTCCCCAAGAATAAGAAAGTATACATACAGGGTTTTCGATGATATTATTGACATGTACAGCGAGTTGTTGATTCGTTCGAGCATATAATTGACTCTTTCAGCGAGATATTGAATCATTCGGAAGCAGGCGTTGACATGTTCGGCGATTCTTTAGAGCTGTCACTTTCGTACCCCTTGGACTACAGCTTGGATCTTTTCCATCAGAAGGTAAAAAAATGGTTTTCGAAAAAATATCTTGGTTTTAACTAATATATCAATTAAAAAGCTTGGGTAATGATTATTTGCTAATTTTAGGACATCTAGAAATGAAAAATTACACGCTTCGGCACAGGATGTAAACTAAACAAATGACAGCACTACAGAATCGCTGAACATGTCAACGCCTACTCCCGAACAATTCAATATCTCGCGGAAAGAATCAATTATATCCCCGAACGAATCAATAACTCGCTGAACATGTCAATAATATCATTGGAAACCTTGTAATAAAATCATAAATTATACCAATATCTCCCGAATCATGGTTTTAGAAATAGATTGCATCTAAAATTCTCATGACATTGAAAGGAGTATCTTGAGCTGCGTAAAAATCCTACAATAAATCCATTGTTTACAGTGGTTTTGGGCTGTAGGAAGCATTCTAGACGGTTAGCACGGCGCGGGTCTTCATCTCAAGTGTTTTGTTCCGGCCCAAATCGTTACGTTCTTTAATTTTAATTCCCATGCGTGCCTTACTCTAGTGCTAAAAACGAGTCTTCTCGTGTAGATTCCCATGTGTGTACGTGCGATCAGCGTTTCAAAATGTGTGTATGTATGTGTTTGTGTGTGCTACAAATAAAAATGAACATAAAGCCATTTGACATCTACGATCTTTTTGAAGAAAGAAAAACTTGTTCACGCTGAAGATTGTTTACTTTTCATAAAACAATCATTTCTACGCCTAATTTCGGTCTCAATTCCATTGCTATCTCTACGTCCCGATTGTTTGTTGCGCCGAATTATTCGTGCGGTAGATGCTTTCCAGTGTGTGTTCACTCGTCCGCCCGGCACCGTCGTCTGTCACTTGACGTGTACCCATCTGACGGTTGTTTTCCGGCACGCTAGTGAACTGGTGCACAAAAATGTTTTGTACAAATTGCGTGCTCATTATTGGCTACTTTGGATTTGACTTGTTCGTTTATTTTCGAGTGTGTTTTCGATATCTTTTTCATCGGTATAATCAACACCAAATATCAAATATGGAATCAGGTAATGCTCCCATGCTGGTGTCCTTTTCGCATCCCAAACATTACGTAATGCATGCCCAAAAATCGTTCGATTTCTTCTCAACATCCCCCTTTCTCCTTCCCCCCTTTCCGCATCAAGTCGACCCGAGCAAGACAGATTTTGAGTTGATGCGCGAAAGTAAAAAGCGCAAGCTACCGTGGTGGAAAACCCCGAACGCCCCGATCATATGTAAGCGGATTGTGAAGCACCTGCTGAGGCGCATGTATGCGGCCGCCCGAGCAGACATCGAGCTGCGCAAGCAACACAAGCAGGTAACGAAGAAGTTGGCGCTGCTGAACGAATTTCTGGACGCACTGCGGAAGCGCTACCTGCACCCAACCCTACTGGACAGGGGCGTACTGAGTGTGATAGAGCTGTGGCTAAAGCCGGCTGCAAATGGAGAGCTTACCAACAGCCAGATAACGCGCGGCCTGCTGCGATCGATGCTCGAGCTGTCCGGCGTTACGCGCACGCATTTGGAGCGGTGCAAGGTGGCTGAGGTTGTGTTTGCGCTGCAGAATCGCCGGGATGAAATGCACGACAACCAGCGGATGGCAAGCGAGCTAATACATCGGTGGGCACGGTTGCGCACTTCGAAATGTTCGTTGGTGACACCAGGAAAGGGTACGTTTGCTGTGACCGGTCTTCCTTGTGCTGTGACTCGATTGAAATGATGCCTCAACACGCTGGTACGATACTGGAATGTCTCGAAGTCTCGTGGATTATACCCATCGTGCTCTGTCAAACCGTCACTCTTCGCGTGTGCACACAAACACCTGCCAAAGGTGCACCGGAGAACGCACGGTGTAGACCTAATCCATAGCGTTTTAATCCTTCACTCGGGTGGTTCAAGGTTCATGTGCTTGGTGGACCATATATTTCTCCGAAAAATGCGGATCATCGAATAGATGCTGCTCTCTCTCTCTACACAAAAATGCGATCCCCTATGATATCAGAACTGCTTTAACTTCTGTATTACATCCCAACCAGACTCAACACCTTCGGCTCTTGACGTACCGACATCTTCGTCGAAACAATGATGAAATGAATGATTGACTGTGCTTGTGAGTACTATTAGACAGCAGATTTATGGATGTTGTACATTGGCTAATTTAATACAGGGTAAGACTGTATAAAATGTTAAAAAAAACTATATTTAAACCGAATCAGAGCATGTCGGTTAGTAGAATTAGTCAAGTCGAGTATCAAATTTCTTATCACAAGAGCTATGTTGTTTTGCACCAAACCAGTAGATGCAGTAGATACTGTGAATTAATGATTATTTGCTCCCAGCAGCGCGGCAATGATCGACGACAGACAAGAGCGAAGTTTGTCGAGCAACTGCTCTCCCGCCAGAGCATGAATATCAATCTTCCCGCTGGGCGTTGACGCGCACCGGTTTAGGAAAGAGGATATTTATTAATGCTATCATATCGTATTTTCCACCATCAGCGCGCGCGCCCGATATTGATGCCCGAACCGAACCGAAAGTTGCCCCACAAACTCGACAGCTTTCATCAGTCACCCACGGACTTTTGTGCACGGATAGTTAGTACTGCGTCGATCCCTAGCGGGTAAGAGATATTCGTTCAAAAATTCACACGACTAACAAAAAGTAAACTTAAAAATATTTTCTTACTTCTTGTAGGTAACCGTCATTGCGCACTTGCCTCCTCCCCACACCAAAGCTCTATCATTCATGCGCAAACTTTCTCAATTTGATACCGAAAGGATGAAAATATCAAAGCAAAATTTGGTGCGGTTTGATGCGGCACTGCTGCCCTCGATCCCATGGATCGAGAACGTCACTAAAGGAGGGCAAACCAGCGTACGAGCGTGCATCATGGAGCATGGAAAATGTAATCATAAAAGATTAAGTGAAGCACAAACTTTGTCTCTTCAACCCGGGGCGATGCTGCCGACAACCCAGCCCGACTTACCCAGCCCGCATCCACAGGGTTCCGATTCAATCCGGGAAGCCGCCATAATCGTGTCATACAGGTTAAAACGATCGATCGGCACTGAACCGGCACTGGCACGATGATGGTACGATGCCTTCCTGTGGTCAGAGTTTTTTGTTATTTTTTTTTGAAATTCCACGCCACTCTTACCACAGAGGTTGTCCCAATTGCCCAACTTCCAATGTGTTGTGTGAGCCTCTTTCGATGGCGCATTACTGCTGTCAGCGACTGAATAGCTTCAGTCGACGAAGACGTTGCTGGTGGGACACGTTTTTCTTGAACACTTGACCACCGGTGACGCCCCCTCCCAGGGGGAGAGAATCTAGTTAAGGTTAACTTTTTTTTCTCACACTCACCCTCTGGGTCCATTTGATGTTCCCAAAAGACGCTGGATGTCAGAATTTGATAAATCGAGCAAAACTACCCTGTTGGGCGGCTACTGGCCCTGTTCAGGTATTGAAAGGTGAGGAGTTTATGGAGCCCACCCCTCCGTCTTACTATTCTATCGCTTCAGGCACGTCTCACCTAAAATGTTCCTCGTTCTGAGGATTTTGCATCACACTAACACACGAAATGATGTCCAGTACATCGTTATCTTATTTGCTGTCCTTTTGCCACCTTTTTTTTTTGGTTGTGGAGCGGGATATGGAACACACTGGAATTGGAGGTTGGACGTCCTCGTGATTGGATTGTCAGTCGATGGAATGTTTCCCCTGCCAGGGTATGCTGGACGTGCCGAAAGTGTTGGCCCAAATTGGTTCCCATCGTAGGGCGAGGTGTAGCCTAGCTTTGGTGCCGCCAACTCAACCACACGTAAGTGGACCATGTAGATGTAGCTGCTGTTGATGTGTGTTGGTGTGTGAGATTTGAATTTTCATCCTCCATTAACTGAGCTATAGGGGTGGAGTGACAGAACGGGTCAAGAAACGAGCCTCACTTCCTGATATAGTTTGTACAAGGGCAGCACTGCCATAGCTTAATGGGCCTACAGCAGGATGAGTTCTTTTCGATCTGCTTTCACTCTTGCATCGGTTCGTTTTATGCGGGTTGGCTTGACTTTTGGAGCTTTTCCTTTTCTTCTGTCGCTTGCCTACTACCTTGTCACTGGATTATATGACAATTATGACGTATGGTGTAAATGCTCTGGGGAGGAAGACTCTTCCGCTGGGTCTTCAAGCATTTTGGGGCTTTAAACATTTACCTTAAAATAATCTAAGCATTCTCGCGCTTGGTGCGATATTCTTGATGATTTGTCGGCGGCTCCAGAAGTATGTAATAAACATAGTTTAAGGGTTCATAGTCTTGTATTACAATAGTTTTAAGAGTTTTTTAAGTAAGCTTGTTTCGATTTTAACTTGAATCAGAAAAATAAGTGAGCGATGAGTTTTAAAGTATTTTTATAATCTAGTAAGTCATTAGATTTGTTTGTACATATTTACATATATAAAATAAAAATATTTTAAAATAAACTGCGTTGAAGAATCGTTCAATTTAAACGCAAATCAACGTGTCCTACGCAAACGAAAAGCAGACCCCATTACAACCAACCAACTGACTGACTGATTGTGTGGAAAATGCATTAAATTTTACCGACCAGAAGGCCTCCCATTAAAACGTATGGCCGGCCAGGTCCAGGCATTAAGTAGCAAAGCCTTATTATAGCATTACGCTCGATTCATCTTCCCCTGCTTCTTGCATTTCCTACGTTTTTTAATCCTCGCAATGCAAATGCGGCTGCAATAATTGCAGTCGGAAATGGTATTGCTTCATGTGCTCCATTCGATTGCTACCCGATATCTCTGCTGCATACTCGTTGTTTTTTTGCCATTTACCATTTTTAATTCAATGATTTTTGCTCTCCTCTTCCAGCAGCGTGCGGCCCAGGGACACACCAAACAAAAGTAAAAACAATTTCTCTACCCCCTTTTTTTTATTCATCCACATGTGCAGTACACGCAAAATGGGCACATTGCACACTATTTGACCGTTGCCTCCAGCTCACGTAAAGCTACTACTAGTAGTGCACCACGGAGAAGAAGCAGCTCAACAACAACAACAAAAAACACCCCAGTAAAGCTGCGAATCGTATTACCCAATTAAGTGATCAGTGGATTTCCGCGGCATTACCTTACGGCCATTAAAGTCGACTAAATTATTCATTGGCCTCGAGCGCGTATTTTGTCTCTTTGTCGGTTTGCCATTCTACACGCGGGTGTGTGAATTCAAGCGAGGTAAATAATGCACACGGCGGGGCTACGTTTGTATGTAATTCGTTTTTTGCAAAAGTTGTAATTTAAAAAAAAAAAACACATGGGAATTCACACTCTCCTCCCATTCCAGTTCGTACTCGCTGGTTGCATGTGCTTTGATGGGATGTCAAGCGACCATTAAGAATTAAAGCGAATGTGCAAAGCATATTATCGTCCGCAGGCCCAATCGACCTTAGCCGAGGTTGCGAGACTGTTTGCCTTTAAACTATTTACGAGGCACTTTTAAGCGCGTTGTTTTATTGATGGGAAATCAATCAATTTATCGCGCGTTTGCAGCTGGCTTACGGGCGATAAAAAAGGATGTTACAAAACGGAGCCGTATGCTTTGTCAGCGCGGAACGATGTCTGTACTTTATTCCTCGTAAGATATCATTTATTTATGCAGCCATTCGATTGATTGAATAGTTTAGCCAGGTTCGTCGAAAAACGGATCCTTTTATTATTGTGTCAACTGTTGTTAATATGACATGTATAGCTGAGCTGAAACATATAGGTCATTATAATTTGCTATCCTTTATAACGAAATGTTAACCCTTGCGATGTGGCCTATGCTGGCCTGAGCTATGCAAAGGGATGGTATAATTATACGAGGATCTTCACCATCTAATCATCTCCGGGTGCTTATTTATTAATCTCAGCCACGTCTCCAGATGGAGCATGACCTAAATACATTTCCTTTGACGTGTCCTCATTCACAGTACGCTATCGACATATGTAATTGTACTTAAACTAGAGCTCACCATGGTAGAAGTAATCAACATATGCACTCCGAACACACAACCAAAAAAGAAACCAAAGTCTTTTGAATCATAATTACAGGTTCAACCTCAACTTCCGTTGGTTCTAGGACATTGTGAGCTAAACTCTCTGTGGGAACCTATTATTCATAGGAATTTGAAAGGTACACAGAATCGTATACCACATCACTAAGAGATCGTAAGGATGACTCATGGGAGATCGTTGAGCCTGATGGATTTTTCAATCATCATTTCAATATTTTGTAGGATTTTTTCCAAAAAACATCCATTAGACTCTCAAATTTCGACAAATTTCAGACAAATTTCGCATGCTGTAGCAGCAATTTGCTAAGTTATACCATTTAAATGTCACTTTGTATGTTGATTATTGTATCGCAAGAAGGTTGAGGCTAGGATATTGGTATGTCCCACCATTGGAAATCTATTTCCTGAGGGTTTTGTTGGGTAATTCATTATGCTGTCTAGAATTTTTTTTTTTTTTTGGTAATGTATTTTAAGGGTAATGTACTCACTTAAACAACACTCTACAATAAAAAAATCCATAAATGTACTTACTTACTTTACTAATTGGTACACATTAAGATATGAATGTAAGGGATTAATTACGTTCGTGCTAATTTTCAAACTCTCTTCTGAATACTAATTTCGCCTTTTTTGCATTTAGTCCTCCTTCTGTTCCCATTCCCATCGACAATCAATTCCATCCAATCAGCTAATACGGCAAACATCACCAATAAATACCACGGGACCATAAATGCACACAGTTTTCCCATTGCGTCAGCAGCGAGAATCGAAATCGGATATCGAATGGAATGAAAAAAAAACACATCGGCAGACCTCCAGCCAATTTTTCCCCAGCACTCGGAAGACCCCTAGTAACCAAAGCGATGAATCCCTCCAAAATGGGTTTGTCATCGCAAGCGCATAAATATCGATACAGTCATATACGGTGATGGCAGATATCTTTATACTCCCCCAATCTGCCTAAATGAAAACCGTGTGGAAACCGGTTTGACGCACTTCGGAAACTCGTTTACGCCTTACTGCACTCTTCTTGTGTGCGTTGCTATTTTGTAGTTCAATTTTAGTACCTCCGTTTTTTTTTACTGTTCCAAATGCCTTTGCACAGGCATTCCGTCGCTCGATGGGCGAACTAGAAGAGCGGCACCTCCACCAAAGCGATGCAATTTTCCGCGCCAATATTATCATGAAATTTTACTGGCTTTGATTTGGAAGTATAAACTTCAACGTTTACACAGTATTTTCCGTTCTCGTGCCTTCGTTCACCTAAACCATCACCACCACTTGGTGGGCAAACAGTTCAACTGCCACGTGCGCATGCTGGATGTGTATTTGAATTTTAAAACCGCTGAAACTCAACAGACGCAATTTCGGCAATGCAAATGCGTTGATACCACTCTGATGGTGGCAGCAATCGATGGATGGGTAATGGGCAGGGAATTGGATTGTGATATTAGCACACAGCACAAAAAGTACCTCCTGCACACCGAGCACAGAGGAACAGCACAAAGTATACTTTTAGCAACTTCATTTACGCGCTCGTTGCGTGCAATAAAAGTCAATAACTTTACGATTACTACTACGCGAGCATCGCCGAAAGTCACTGTTAATAAATATTTATGACAAAAGGTGCGGTGCGTCAGCTTTTTCCTTCACGAACTGGCGGACGGAAGTGACATGATGAAACGGGGACACAGAATGATGATGGAAGAAGGTCGCGCACACATGACAGGTCACCGAATAAATGTGGCCACTGTGTGGCGTGTGTGATCGTGGTTGAGCCGAATGCTTTCAGAGGAAATTATTTGCATGCTGCATAAAAAGTCGAAGAGAAGAAAAGCCTTACTCTGGGCCTCATATGTGCTTATTGCAGGGGTTGGCAATTTAGAGATATTGATAGATTGAAGTAATATTTTTACATTTTCAAACAAAAGTCGAATACATCGCAAAAAATATCGTTAACATCGCAAAAAAGTTCAATTACACGTTCATACAATTGTTATTTGAAGGAATACTAGGTAATCCTTTTTTGTAACAATTATTCCTATGAAAATAGTCCAATTGCATCGATCTCTAAATGATAGCAGTTATAGTAGGGTATGTTGTTAAAGGAGTTCTGCTATCTGGGGACAATCGATACTTCGGACAACAACATCAGCAGCGTAATCTGGAGACGCATTGTGCAGGAGAATCGTGCATAGTACGGGCTTTACCGACTGCTGAGATCCAGAAGACCTCAAAATCGCACGAAATGTGAGATATATCGCTCATTGATTCGCCCAGTGATCCTCTATGGACATGAGTTATGGACCATTCGAGCGGAGGATGCAATCGCTCTGGGCGTGTTTGAGCGACGCATCCTCCGGAGCATGTGTTAGCGGTGTATTCGAGCATGAAGCGTGGAGGAAAAGGATGAACCACGCGCTTGCCAAGCTGCACGGTGAGCCGAGCGACAGCGATTCCCATTTCCAAGATATGGGAAGACTTGAGACATTGCTACTCTTTGATTTAAAGCCTTTTTAGTTATTAGTTTATTAGTTCCTTATCTTATTACTAGTAATAAGCTACCCTTCGTTGAACTTGACCGATACGCCAATCAGGCATGCTATATTTCTTTCTTACTAATAACGCTTGAATTAGCATGCCATGCTAGATTAAAGCTTGAACTATTTTCTCAGATTGTTCCTTTTTTTGATAAAAAATACAATTAATTTTCTCCTAAAACTCCTAGTCTGAAAAACAAATACATTTTAACTTAACTAGACAAAAAATAAATGAATAATAACGATTAAAAACCAGGTCAGGTAGAAATTTTTGAAACAAGAACACTTTGCCACATGCGGCTGGACACAGTTGAAAAACAATAAGACAAAACAAGACATAAAGGACAATCGAAAAATTTGTTACACAATGAAAGCAAACCAAAAACGAGGTGACCTAGACAGTCCATTAAATGCTATCGATGTGTATAAAGAAGACGTCGTAGATGTAAAATTTTGACTGCAACATGCAACCGCAGAAGAGGATCGGCGACCGTGAAGTGGTTACAGGACCTGTTTACATTACGATTCCAACAATCCGCAACGAATGATCCGTTCCAAAATAAGGTTGCCACTCCCTGACTGTCAGTAGGGCACGAAGAAACCCCATCATCATGGAAACAAAAAAGCTAAACCCAAACTGCAGCCACCGTTTTGATTTGAATGAGGTGATTTTCCTGCAATCCCAATTTCCTATTTTTCCATTCATACCGACACCAAAAAAAAACGATATAAGGCACCAGTGAAAATTGAAGACAGAACAGAAAAAAGAAGAATTAACATAAAACAAACCCGAACCGGAAAATGAGATACGCGGGGCATTTTTCTTTTTTGTTGTTTATTTTCTCTCTCTCTCTCTCTTCTACATCCGTTTTGTTTTGCGGAAAATCTCACCGAAAAAAAACACACACACAAACGATTTGCACGAGGTGAGAGGTGTTTTAAATTCATGAGATTTACAGTAAATATTTAAAATGAAAAACAACGGGGCAAAAAAACACACACACTCACACATATTTGCCCGGGATACGGTTCACTTCCCGCTTTTTTTTTTTTGTTGCGCTGTTCCAATGCCGCTTTTTGCACTTTGATTTTGAGGCACCACGAGGTCCTAAACCGATTTGCGATGCTTGAAAACTGGGGAAGCCTCTGTTGCGGCCTCGTTGTTGCGCTTTCATCGCTGCCTGTATTTGGCCCAATTTTGTTTGCATTTTTTCTGTTTTTTTTTTTGCAGTGGTTGTTTTGGCTCATAGCTTACGGATTTATATTCAGATTTGCTACACTACCCCGTTGGCTCTATTTTTGGTTATCGAATTTTGGGCCAAATCCCGTGCTCTGCTCCCTTACCTCTCTCCGCACATCTCAACGCACTGTGACGCGCTTTACTAAAATAGCAAAATGGAAATCAGATTAATTTTGCTGGCCAGTTTGAATGAATATTGAGTTGTTCCGCATACGTTCTGCAACCGAACACCGGAACGGGGGAAGGGACCTCACAACGCAACAGGCTCGCTACAGTGTGCGTGCGCTACACTGGCACATAAGGAGATTAGATTTCACATTTCTAGCTGTCTCTTTCACTGGCTGGCGGTGCATAACACTCCAGCGACACACCGAACGGGTGGAATATGAATATTGATGAAAGCATTTAGTTGAAGGGTACTTTCAATAATTGCCAACAATTTAACTGGCAGTATTGGAGGGAAGGACGGGATGGCAACGCGGAATGGTTTTCCGAAAGGGATTAACCCTTTTTTTGTTTTGGCTACCGATTGGCATGGTCATTCATCTTTTGTTTTCTTTCTTTGTTTGCGTTTGAGTCAACAATTTTATTTTAGAGTTAGATTTAATGTTCTTATAGTTTTGGGTATGATTTTTTGAATGTCTCGAAAGTAAGTTATTTTAAATAACATTATTCAGCGAATTATATGAATTTATTCTCAGCTTCTCAGCACTTTATTCTCAGCTTATTATTATCTATCACTGATCTACGTTTTAGTCTCATTTCCTACCTTTTAATATATTCCTTTTACTCTCGTTCACTCTTTGCCATGTTTATGAATCATGTTTGCATTTAATGTTTGGATTGCACCCATGGTCATTTTCATTTTTATTATCTTCTATCTTCTATTGGGCGTAACGTCCTACGCGGACTAGCCGGGCTATACAGGCTTTCGAGACTTAATTCCTTACCGCTGGGAACCGACCAATAGATCGTAGGGAACATAACATTTCGATTTCCAATAGATCGATACAGAGTGTTCCAAGTCACTTTCGTGATGTGCACATCATTGTTCACCATCTCCAAGATGTTTTTCAACAGCTGTTACATGTTGTAAGTGCATCACAATACAGGATTTTCCTAGTCAATTTTCAATGTCAACAAAAATTTCATTACTTGCGAGATGTTTTTCTAGAGATGTCAAATTATAAACATTTCTCAGTTCTTTCACATGATTTTCAACACATCAAAACCTGAACTGAATTTGAGAGTTCTTTGTGATGTGTTGAAAATCATGTGGAAGAATTGTAATATTATTGTGATGTAAATATAACGCGTGACAGCTGTAGAAAAACATATAAAAACCGATGAATATGCACATTGGAGATTGGCTTGGAAAATCCTGTAATCTTTCAATTCTTTCACACGATTTTCAACACGTCTCAAACTGAATTGAGTTTGGCAGTTCTTTGTGGTGCGTTGAAAATCATGAATTTCAGGGGCTGAAATTTTATTATGATACAAATTCAGCATTTGACAGCTGTTGAAAAACATCTTACAGGTAGTGAATAATGATGTGCACATTGGAAAGTGAATTGGAAAACTCTGTAAATTTATGTATCATTAAAGCATACCTTTAGGCGCTTGTTGTTCCAGATTTAATTGTTTGCTGTTATCTGCGTAGGCTGGTTTGCTGGTCGATTGTACTTTACTCCATCGGTACATCATCTTCTATTTACATTCATAATAATTATATAAGCAACCAAATTTTCATTGTTTTGTAATGTAGTGTATTTTTGTGATGGAAGAAATGAAATACTTTTATTCCCGCTGCTACTTCTATTACTTTCCTACTTCATATACTATTTAATTCATGTGTGAAGCACTGTTTTGTGTTTTCTTTTGCTATACACGTCGCTTTTTTTTGTCCAACAATTAATCCATCAGTCCACCTTTATTAGCAGTTTCAAATCAAATATATACACCCACCCATACACATTCAATATCCCATTCACGAGCCACTCGTGGACATAGAAAGAATGCGGGCGCAGGCAAAACAAATTCCACCACTAATTAGCGATATGCAATGCTCAGTTTTTGGTGGCTCTTTTTTTTTTGTTGTTGCTGACGAACCATTTCACAGCGCACCAAATATTTGTCCACGTCCATTAATTGCGAACGAAGCTGCCCATTTCGCTGGGATCATTTTAATTGATTAGATGAGCATCACAGCACACACACACACACACACACACACACACACACACACTCATCCATACACTCATACACAAACAAGGAATGCGCGATCGTTGATGCTCCCGGTGGTGCAAAAATCCCTTTCCACTCACCATCAATCAAAGCGGATACGGTTGGCAGGTGCTAGCGGGAAACTCGCACAATACGGTTTCCCATCCGCTCCTCCATCAGCAACAACTGCGATGCGCACTAACGGGAGATGTGCAGGTCAATAATACAGGGATGTGTGCCCGGGCCCCGGCACTGTCTAAAAACACTGGTCCAAAACGGAAGGTTTTTGTTTCCCTCCAACCAACACGAGTTCGAATATGAAATGGCAGCAAATGTTTTCTTAATTTCACGCATGCGGTACGTGCTCGAGGGGGTGCCGTTCATCAAACGCGCCATTGTTTCTAGGCGACGTGCCGGCACAAACGTGTTGGTGTGCTGTGGTGCACACTGGAGCTGGGTAGGGCCGGACCGATTTTTGCGAACTCATCAGGGATGATCGGTGGAAAATAAATCGACTGATATTATGCGCAGTTCCCTGCTGCCACCCGAAATAAGTGTACACATACTTATGAGTGGGGAGGGAGGACAACTCTGATTCACCCTTCCACTCCACCACTTTGGGGACTTTATAAATCCTTTCAATCAGCGCCAGGAGCCGGTTCAGCCAGAGAGTTGCTAAAAATCATGAGCTCTGTGCCACGGCACTGTGATTGAAATGGGCAAGCAAATCCATTCTCTCTCCCTCTGTCGCTTTTGGGGAACCACGGAAAATGGATCCGCTTTTCCAACCGGACGTCTGTTGCTAAGGGAACGGGTTGCTGCTACCCTTTCCCTGCTCCCATCGGCTTGAGCCACCACACACACACACGCCGTACAAAACCGTGGAGCAGGTGTTTCCGGTGATGACGATATGTTTTCCGGCCCTGTCCTCCCGCCGAAAGCTGTACCCCACACGTACACACGTGTGTGTGTGCACGGCGTGTGTGATAATAATTGGCCTTTAATTGATTTGATTTGCGCTGATGTTTGAACAATTGTGCAAATGAAAATTTCATTCCCGTGCTGCTGCTGCTACTGACGCCCCCGGACGCGCTTCCGTAACGTCGGAACGGTTGTAGCGTACCGCCGGCCCGGATACCGGATACGGACGCACCGACGGTTGCATACACGTGTCCTTTGGCACCGCCGGTGTACACATGTGCTTCGTTTGTTTTTTTTTTCGTCTTCAATTCGATGCGAACATTTGTGGCAGGATGGTTTCCTGAATCCGATTGTGTCGAACCGATTGAACCTCATTGTGTCCCAGACAGCAGCAGCAGCAGCATTTTGCCGCGAGGCAACAGCAGCAGTGGCACCTGGCGGCCCTCTCTCTCTCTATCTCTCTTTGGGTCTCCTGTCGGAAGTTGACAGGAACAACGAATTTATGTGTGTTTTTCAGTCCACACGGCACAGGAGGAGAGGAGCGTTGAAAATACGTGTTAATAAAAAAGACCCGTCGGTTCTGGCCGGATGTAGCCGGAGTAAGTGGGCTGAGATGGACTGCTGGATTTGGTGGAGTGGAGATTCGCTTTAAACCCCGATCGACTGATAGGTATTTCTGGGCTTAAGGAGTTTCCTGTTTAATGTGAATCTGTGAATAGGTTTATTAAAGCTTTAGGCAAACTCGAGTGTAATTGAGGTGTATTTTTAAGAAAGCTTCAATGACCATAAGCCTTAATTAAGGCCTTAATTAGCGTAATTAACACACTTTAATTAATTAATTAACAGAGTTATGGTTTAAGCAGCAGAGATGTTTCTGGACATATTGGCCATGAATGGTTTGTGTGAATAAGATAATTCTACGTTCGACAGTAGTGCAAATACACTGAGTCATTCTGACCTAATGCAGATAGTTAAATGCTCTTATCTATCCTTTTAATACTATTCTTGGCATAAAAGTGTTCAGTGCCGCGGTCTGAGGATATGGACGAGTAGTAATTATTCTCTCTCAGTCGTTTTTTTAAATGTTTTTGGAAAAATCCTCGCTCCGTTTTTAGGTAGCAATCATTGGACTGAATAGTTGCAAATTTGTGACATAATGAGTGCTCTTTACGCTAGAACAGGGGTATCCAAACTTTTCACTTCGCGGGCCGAATTGCTTCACGAATATCGTTATTTAATGCCATTTTGAAGTAACCTTTAGCTAATACACGATCGTTTAAAACTCCTTTTAATGAATAAATACTCACTGAATGTATCAAAATTGTACAGATTTCAATTATTCAAGCTCTTTTTGAAACTTAAACAGTAAACATTGAAATTTTGATATAAAAATTCAAATAAATTAACTTAATGCTATAGTCTTTACAAATTCATCGCGATAAATCCGCATTATAAATCCTCTTGGACCGCATGTGGCTCGCGGGGCCGTATTTTGGAGAACCCTGCGCTAGAACATACAATGTAGTTTTTGAAAAGAAATTTTCACAATTACCAACAAATCCGATTGTTGCAGTATTTTGATCGTTTCTTCGATTGGGCTTTGTCCAATAAACTATTGGAGTAATATTTAAGACGAAATGTTACAATATCCCTTACCCTACGTCAGTAGGCAAAGTATGCGGCCAAAGGAGTATTCTTTTAAAAATGCTAAAAACTTCACATTTATTGTTAATTCTATGAAACGTATTTAAGGAAAAAAGGCACCATCTAGGTACTCTTAAGCCACCAAGAAACTTTCACAAAGCTCATTTTCTCAAGCACTCATGAGTACTTTTGCGAAAACTATATTGTCAATGTTTGTAGAATCGGCACAAAATCAATTTGAGAAACATTTGAGAATCCTTAAGAAAATTCTATCTCAAATATGAGCAATAGTGTTATTCACTTAACTATTTGGTGCTAAGACAAGGCTGATCTTAATCTAATATGGCCTTCATATCCAAGTTCATGGACGACATAGACCATTAGATTATCCCTAGATAGCACAACAAATAGAGATGAATATCCATTGGCAGCGTTAGCATTTTTCTAGAAAATGGTGCGGCTAATTGCAGGAATGGTGTCGTAACAGGCAACTATAGAACGACTCATCGAGAAATTCTGCTCTCCAAAATTTTCATATCTTTAGGGCATTTGCTCATCTCATACACAACAACCGCGTCCAAATGGTTTTGGTGCAATAAAGCACCGCTTTTTGTGTGTGAAATGTATACGAGAACACATATTTACCCAAATCCGCAACTATCTGCAACCATACGATGCGGTTTCAGTATCTTTACTGTATCGATATCCATACCTCTTCTCACCACTGTTAAGAACCCTCCGGCACTTACGCCAATCAATCAAAGGATATAGAAGCGATTGTGTTTCTGTTTGTTGTTTGGTGGCTTAAACGATTGTCCTCGTTTGGCGTGGCCTGGGACTATCCCACCCATTACCATACCCACTAACTCTAACCTGCACTGTAACCGTTTGCAATAAACGAACATGGTCGCCACATTGTTTGACCAGACTCGGTGTGCGTTATTCGATCACGCGTTCCGGTGGTTTGTGTTTATTTATTTGTTACCTCCAGGTCCTCACACACACACACACCCGCCGTTGTGGTGCCACACATTCAAAACAGTTTCACCCCACACACCTCAGAATGAGGGGGGGGGGGGGCGCAGTGGGTATGTATCGGATTGGTTGAAACATAATTCATCTAAATTGCGTCCGAAGCCGAAATATTTCCGCCGGAATGTGTTCACATGTGTTTTTGCGCGCGACCAAGAGCGCGAACGAAAATGGACCCCGGTTCGACCAGCCGGTTTGGCGACCACACTCCTCTACCCCCGATACACACACGCGCGCAGACCCCTTTGATTGGTCAATTTCCGGAACCGTCTACCTCGCTGCTGTCAGCGTAATGCTTCCTGCAAAATTATCGCAAACAAAATCGGATTAAGGATCGCATTGCCTTGCCCCGGGCTTGCGCTTATTTTTTCAAGTGCGCGCTTTTTTCGAACGCAAACACAATACGCAAACCCCGTATCAGCTGAAGCAGAACGTTAGAGACAGATAGAAATATTTAAAAAAAAAACAAGTCCAATAAACTACGAAGAGGAGTATGGAAAATAAAAAAAAGAATGAAACATTTCGCACATTCACGGACACGAAAGGAAATAGCAAATAATAATAATACTAATAATGCCACCGTTTTTGCTGACCAAACAGACTTTTCCAGCAAAATGGCTTCCGGCATTTATTTTGCGCCCCCTGCCGATGGGATTGGCCTGGGAAACGGGTTTAGGGGTCAGCGAGCTCAGCTTCACCAACAACAACAGCAAAAAAGCACAATAAATGCCGGACACTATTTGGCACAAATTCATAAATCTTGCTTCTGGATGCGGTACGCCACTTCGCCCGAGCACACCGCTTCAGGTTGACAGATATGATAGAAATAAATTTCGATTATTTTAGAGACTGTGTGCTGTGTAGCACAGCTGCCCTGCTCCTGGGTCACACGCAAATAGAAAACGATTTTGTATAACTATATCCTTCCTCCCCCCTCATCATGTTCTGGCCTCTCTGTTGACCGAGACCGAGGCGGTTGGTCAGGAATGTTAAGTTAAAGGTAGCATGAAAAGGGTTAAACGGGCGTCTAAAAGGCGAAGCCCCATTTTGGGTCCTGCCAAAATGGGTCCTTTTAGTCATCTTCGGGCTGTCCTTCCCCGGAAGGCTCATCAGGAAGACGTTTCGGTGGGGGAGGGTTGTTTGTGATAACAAGTCCGAGAAATGTGGTGCGATTTATGGGCTTTGGAATGTCTAATAATTCACGCGATGCGGCCAACGACACCATTGGATGGTCTGCTTGCCCTCCCGCTTCCATTAGCTCCCCATTCTGCTTGAGCGCTTGGCAAGCAAATTTATGATTTTCATTTCAACCGCATCATGGAACTGGTATGAACGAAATGCTGTCCCTTGTCCACTGCCAAGTGTCACAGACATAGGTGTGTGTTTTTTTTCCTAAAAAGACGAAAGAAAGTCCTCTCTTCGAACCTACCTACTGTTAGCAGCTCATCTCATATGTTCACATACTTCCTTCAAACAAATGGGGGGAAAACTGTACCGAATCTTTCCGTTTTCTACCTTTACTGAAACATCTGGAATTGATACGTAATAGTTTTCTTTCCGTAAAACCTGTCATCCCGTGCCAATCGGAACGAAGGAGGATTTCAATCGGTGGAATATTAATACGGACTTTCCTCCCGTAAGGTGGATTTGCAGCGAGACTGGAAAACGTTGTCCCCCGTTAAACTCGAAGCAAATTGCAAAATGAACCAATAAAAACACGAAAGAAAGAATAAAAGAAAAAAATTGAAAAGATAAATCAATGACCCCACAAGGAGACAATCGACCACGTGTGTGTGTAAGCCTTTTGAGGGTAAATTGATGAGTAACATTTGTACAATAATCGGCCTCTGGCGTCTGGCGGTGACAAGTCTTCCCTGTCAATAAGTAGGCGAAAGCAAGTTACGAAAACGGAGGCTTTTGGAGAGAGAAAAAAAAAAGTTTTTTGCTTCCGGTCCCTGTAGTTTCCGGCATGTTGTCAGGTCCATCTGTTCCATTTCCCCTAGCGTTAGGCAAAATGTTTTCAATAGAGTTCGATAGTACATTATTACCTTTCATACCTATGGACGCTTATTCGGGAATGGTTTTGAACTTTTTAGCTCTGAGTATAATCATCATATTGCTTCTCCGGGCTTTGTTCTGGTGACTTGATTTCAGCCGCCAACTTTCAACTCGTTGGATTAATAACTTAAGATAAAAAATCTAGTTGGAATCGTAAAACCACCCAATCTTGGAAAGGGAAAAGATCGTCCACAGTTCTATTTACTTCATTTTTCCTTTGCTCTGTTCTTACTTACTGTTCTTACTTTCTCTGATTACTTTCTGGAATGTTTTCTCAATATTTCTAGCTATTAGTCTTTTACTACTTAATATCTTCTTCTTCTTCTTCTTCTTCTTTTTGGCTCAACAACCGTTGTCAGTCCTGCGTATGGCGGCACGGTCTAGTTGGGGCTTGAACCCATGACGGGCATGTTGTTAAGTCGTACGAGTTGACGACTGTACCATGAAACCGGCTTACTACTTAATATATCATAATTTATTGTGGTTGTTTAACAAAAAAATTGATAAATAATTGCTTACTTAGCATAACATTTCTATATAGCCAACATATCATTTCCGCCTGCTTATTTGGCATGGTTCTGTTTTCAAAATTTGTTAGTTCATGTTTCAATTCAGTACAAATTGATACAAGACTGGTATCTTGGCCAGGATACAGGGCTACGCAAATAAATTTGAAAGGCCTGTTAACCCAATTAAAATGAAATACTTATGACGACTTCCTAAAAGAGACCTAAAATCAAAACCTTACTCATACTGGTCCTGATATCAATACGCTACATATTCTGGTTCAAGAACCCTACTGGTTCAAGGACCTAATGCCGGTCCAAGATCTGATACTGAAGCTATTCCGGTCCTAGAACCAATACTGATCCCATACCGGTTCAAGAATCAATACTGGTCATACCGTTCCAAGAACTGATTATAAACCAACATCAAGAATTCATTCCGGTCTTGGAACCGAACATGTACCCATACTGATCCTGGCACTGATCATGAACCCATATCGGTCTTGGAACCACTCATGAATCCATACCAGTCCTGGAACTGAAAGTAAACCCATAAAGGACATGGCACTGATACTATACCCATACCGGTTCTGGATCCGACCATGAAGCCATTCTGATCCAGAAATAGCTCCCAAATACCAGAAATAGCAGAGTCGAAATAGTGTAGGAATTAGTGTAGGAAATAGTGTAGGAAATTTAGTACAATTTGTATAGTGGTAAACGCATGACCCAAATACCTCGTAAACAGATTGTACTACTACATAAAATGTATTAACACTGGTAGAGTATGGTTTCTTTACATGTTTTCGTTGCTTCTCGTACACAAGAAGGATACATTCGGGGTGATTATTAACTAAGTCAGCAACGGTTTCAAGATTTCGAATCATTTATCAAGTGTATGACAGCGGATAGTAATAAGTAGCGCTAGAGTGGCGTAGAAGGTCGACGCAATCGGTGAAACCACCATTCTTAAACTCCAATAATATACCTATGTCAAAGTGTCACATTTTTAATATACAGTTGACTTATATCTTCTATCTTTCATCGCCTTAATATGCGCTTAGTGCATGTTCAAAAGCCTTTAAAAAAAGTCCCTGACGACCGGAATGGGCACAGCCATCATTCCTTTTTAAGAGCCATCCAGTCACAGTGTGGTCACGACGCAATAAGTGACAAAACACACGATCGCTCCAAACAGAATGATTTTTCCATCCCCTTCCCCAGTTTCAATCGTTCCTTGAGTTTATTTTTCGACACACTTCCCACTCCCGTATGGTACAGGCGTCCAGGGAAAGCGGCCCGGCTAGTGGGAAAGCATAAAACTCGATGATTATTTTTTACAATTTGGACCACTCTTTATGTTGGTTTAATTGAAAATTTTACGACACTGACTGCTGTTAATTAACAGACACACACACACACACACTACGGGCGTCTTGGTGTGCGCAATTATTAGATGGTCAAGCTCGTTTCCTTCGTAATAGTACTATCGCTTGTTTTTTTCTTTTCCTTTCCCCCACGAACCATGAAATAATCCATCCAGCACAGCAACGGTTCCATGTCACACTTCCGCACACGATCCAGCGACCGACAGAGAGACCGCACGTGATTGGGAGCCATCGGTGCGGGGGGGGGGGCAGTCCCTATGCGTGTGCTGATACTTTCGGTAAATATATTTTTTTATCTTTTCTCCGTCCCCAAAAAGCTTGCCTAACTTCCTTACGAAAGCAGCCCCTGCGTACGTTTTGGACGATGGGAAAATAAATCATCACGTCCATCAGAACGGCACGTTTTCGTTCGCAGTCCGCTGTCCGTGCTCCCAAAAGGGGATATGGGAGTGGGTGGGATTTAATTTTGCTCCACTAATTGATTGACGGATCGAACTCGGGGAGCGGGTAAAAACACTGGACAGATCATTAACGCTGGTGCTTCACTACCATCATCTACCACAGTCTATGGCGGGGTGGCTGAGCTGTGTGCTACCGAAAGGCAAGATTGATCCGTCATCCTCGAACGGATCGAAATGGATGCTGTTGAAGTCTTGCTGTGGGTGGGTGTTTGTGCGTCCAAGCGGTATAAACGTGCGCTGGGGGTATGGGTTTTACAAATAGACCAATTAATCTCCAATATGTAGAAGGTTCCCTCCCCACTAGCGGGGACGGTAGACACTGGATGGCGGTGTGAAATGATTGGAGTTTTATTCGACACTCTATCGTGCCAAAGCTTAGCCTCATATACACGTCAGAGAAAACGGATCTCATCGCAACCTTATAATGGAGCCGGATTTGTGTCAGCTTTCTGGGCGATATCTTTTCCCACGAAATCGCAAATAGGCGCTAGATCAGATTTTGCAACACAACGATAGAGCAACAAACAGCCCGATTTAATGCTACCGAGTGGGATTATGGAGGAAATATTATCCTTTGCACTGCTTCATTAGACGCTAATCTGTAACAAAGTTGATTTTAGGTATTAAAGACTGTTAATATTCGGTTGAAGGTGATTCCTTGACTCAAATGATTTTTAGTTTAGTACGATTAGTATTCAAACACGGCACTATAAACCCACCACTTGTACACTAAGCAGAACTGTCAAAGTTGTACTCAAAATGACAGTTAAAAACAAAGAATGTTGTTTGCATCTTTTTCCATCAGAATCTCCATGCTTTTTATTGCTCAACGTCTGTTCAGCACTAAAACACCGATAAAACCGAGTGCACCCTACTACTTTCCGAACAGTTCACACTTGAACGGTTTCGATTTTTACTACCTTTCACCAGCAACAATGTTTTGCACAGTCACACAATGCTTTACAATGGTCTCAACCTCGCAAAGCGCCCCCGCATCCACTTTTTCCTAAGTGCACTGGGTAGATGGAGCAAAAGGGCACAGTTTATATTGACCGTAAAGAAAACCCGCGCCCAGACCACACAACACCACCACCACCAAGACAATCAGTTACGATACACACGCGACACACTTGAGCTTTCTCGGTGCATAAAATTGCACCCCCACCAGTACGGGCTGCTACGAATCGTATGTGGTCGTAAAACCACGATACAAGCGCACTGGGGCAGGGAGGCTTCGTTCCCGGAGACTCCCAACAAGTCCGCTGTGTTTGCAGATCAATATTTGAATTCTTTCTGCAATTTTTACTCCTCCCTCCGCTGGGTGTAGGTACAGTGGCGACAGCAAACGCTGTTTGTTTACTGCATCTCTTTGCGTTCGCTCTAATCGTTTGATGCATGGAAGGGAAGATGAAAACACGAACGCGATTTGCAATAAAATACGACAATTTATTGCCTTTCAAGTGCAGGAACGCGACCAGCCCTGAAGGCCCTGGGGGGATCGGGATCTGCTGGATCCTTGTAAAATGCATACTTTTTCCCATTCAAACCCCCGCCTGGTTAACCGGTTGGAGGGAAGCGCATCGAGTATGTGTGCTATATAGAAGGTATTTCCGTTCCGTATCCGACGGTGGTGAAGTGTGTCCTCGTTTCTCGGCGGTGGCAGTAAAACCGGGACACATCAAACGAATGCTGCTGCACTTGGTAGTCGAGATTCAATGCAAACTTTCCATCTTCAATTGCAACCCCAAGGCGAACCGTTGCAATCGTTACCTTTAGCAACGGGACGTATTGTTTTGAAAAGTATATTTTCATAAAAAACCACTAGTTTTCCCAAGCACAAGCTTATCTTTATTTGTGTACATCTTGAAAATGTGTCCTTTCTGTTCTTTCTGAATAACAAAAAAAGTGTCTATGTATAGTTGCAAAATGGCAAACATTTTTCATCAGAGGAGAATTAAACGGAAGCTTTCTATTTATTGATAAGAACTTCTTGTTCTAGCCACTGTTCTAGGAATGGTCGGCGGAACTGAACTTAACTAGAATTGCTACTAAAGTTTCAAAGAAAACAACCCCCACCCTCTACCTATCTGCCTACCGCTGACAGCGAACAGAAAACAAACAGTGGATATGAAACCTGGTGGGAGCTCTTGCACTGGAACTGAGGGAAAGAGTCGCGCCTTGCCTACATCTTCGACAGGTAGTGCTTTGTAGAATCTATTTCTTAGTTTTGTTATTCAACGTCTGCCCTGCCGGCATTTCCACTCGTAGCTGGATCTTGTTTGTGTTGCACACTGGGTATTACTACCTTCCTACTAAAGACTACTTGTTGAGGCAAAAAAGAATCCCACTTTTAACTGTTTACCATCTCGAGCAGTAGCTTGCCGTCACCCCGTGCATAGGTTCGATCGGATACGGAAACTTATCCTCTGCCAACAGAGGTTGGCCAACAGAGAGAAACACACACAAAAAAAAACCCCGGAAAACAAATTGCAAAAGGCAGTAGATTGCAAATTGCAACTCGCAACTCACCCGCTCGGCTTAATGGATCTTGGGGAGAGTGGAGCGAAAAAAAACACGGACCTCCCACCTAGGAACTCTGATGCAGGTCAAGCAGGGCAGAGGATGCATTTTACATAATGCTTAACGAGCACAAACAAGAGTTCCCAGTTTTGGGGGCGAACAGTGGAATCCATTCACCATTTCGATCTGTGTTGAGATAGCGGAAACGGTGACGCCTAAAGTGAGTTTGTTGAAATAGGTTGAACTAAGCCAATTTTACGAACAAAAAACCCTTGGACCTTCGCGAAAAAAGTGGTCCTATGTTCTACGGGTAGTAATAGCCCACAGGCCCACACGGATTGAGTCCATACTCGAAATAAATGTTTATTCTTGCAATCACAGATAATTGCCATCGCCTGGTGCGCACATGACGCATGGTGATGGTGCCTTGCTGCCATCTCGTTAGACCCCCCGCTAGGCGTACAACTATTGGCTCTGCGGGCCATGTCCTACGGCTGTCCTATCACCATCTACACCAGCAACCTTCAACGCCATCAAACAAGTGTAGTAACTTTCAATTTGCAACTTTACTTCTGCACTGGAGGCGAGCCAAACGGGAACCCGGGGCCGATTCTTGGCAAGTGGCGTAGAAAAACAATCCCCAAACCTCAGCTCCGATGCGTTGGCTGATTGTGTCCATTCCGTTGTTTCCCTTTTTGCTTCGTTCCAGGCGAACGTGGAGGAAGCGTTACCACTTTAAGCAGCTGGCATGACTTGTTTTCTGTAAACTTTTGCCAATGCTTTAACACGGAAATGTTGCTTTAATTTCAAGAGAAAATGAGAAACCTCACCCATTCATTGCGAGCAGGTTAGTAACAATGGCTCCTCCAATGGGCATACTACTGGGCGCAGTGTAACAGAACTGGCGCACGTAATGCTTCAGCCATTACCCATCCAATCACTTCACGCTGTGGCTGCACCTCAACGCTTTCCCGCAGCGCGGAACGGAAGCGGAAATTGAACACAAATGGAAGCAGGAAACAGAGACCGGGAAGCGTTGAAAGCTCAACTCGAAACGATTCGTAGGGTGGCATGCATCCTATCCCGCACGGAACCGGATTTCGGGTTCCGGAGGCAAGGTAAATGGCTCCCGATTCGGAAGTCCCGGCTGACCGGTTCCTAGCTGGCGCACGGGAGGCGGTTTGCTAGCCAGCGATAAACATCTTCATGTGCCTCTGGGCAGGGTTAGGCATTGGGTAGTCTTTTTTGCTATTTAGTTTGCTTTGTTACAGTGCAGAGATAGATGCCTTTTATAACGCTTTTGTGTTTTATATGTACTGAAGAAATCTTGTAGTGTTTTGTTTTCTTCATAATAATTAAAGAAAATACAGAATACTAGTTGTGTACGAAGCGCAAATAGCCACAGCGAGGCCTTTCCTATTTGCAGATAGTGCTCTGACCTCGTCCAATGAGTCAATGTTTACAATTTTCCACCAAATCTGACCATTTGAGCAAAAAAAGCTCAATGTTTGTCGTTGTCTCTGATCTAGCGAATCAAAGGTACTAGTATTATTCTTCCATTACAAGATTGACATCTTTTTAGGTAGGAATCTTCTGCAAACATCTTCCTAAAAAGATGTTATTTATGGCAATCCTCCAAACCCACCGAGGTTATCAAAATCGCCAGTGTAGTCCGTCCTGTGTGGGCTGGTCTTACAGGGTTTTCCAGGGGTTCTCATAGTTGTGGGACACTTCCTTTGCTCTTTCTTATGCGAAATGAATTTCATATGATGGAAATTGGACTCTACGGCACCTTTTTTGGATAGCTCTTATTGGAAATTCCTATTGGAATTGTCCAACAAGGGTGTTATAGAGTCCAATTCCCATTACATTAAGTTCATTTCACGTAAGAAGCAGTCAATAAAGTGTCCCACAGCTATGAGAACTCCTGGAAAACCCTGCATGGTACAGTCGTCAACTCGTACGACATAACAACATGCCCTTTATGGGTTCAAGTCCCGAATATATCGAGCCCCCATAAGTAGGAGTGACTATCCTGCTATGGTAACAATAAGTTACTGAAAGCCAAGCTCACTTCACCAGTTGGTACAGGCAGGCCTTGACCGACAGCGGTTGTTGTGCCAAAGAAGAAGAAGAAGATGAAGTCCATCCTGTGTAGTTTTACAAATTTACATTTGAGAGCTAGGAGTCCAATGTTACTTAGCAACTCGTACAAAGTCCTTACCAACCATAACTCCCTACAAGCTAATCCCCATAGAAATCGCCATTCATCATGGCTACCGAAATCAGAGCTAAAAACCCACCTGAAGCATATTCAATCACCTTGTAATTACTAAAAAAAACAAGGTCACTAGAATGAAGCACTTCGTCATATGCTCATTCTGTTGAATATCAGGGGTGTTTTTAAAAAGATATTATTTCCTGAATTATGTGTCATTTGTGTTTACTTCCTGTCCTATCCTTGTTCACATCACTATATTTTCGTACACGCTTGTCGTAGTATTTCATGACTATTTTAATGAAATAATATCATATTAGTAAACTAGTATAGGTTAAAGTATATCCTATTGTGTACAGTAATTAGTTCTGAAACTATGCACAAACATGTATGAAATTCAATGTGCTGCAAATCCTAAATAGAGCTAGATAGATACCCGAGCTCTGGACTTTTACATCGCTTGAATGTATGTAACAGACTGACCGGTGAACAAGCCAACCCACCATCCATGACCGTGTCGTAAACTTTTGTGCCTAGCCCCCCAAACAGGAAGACCCACCTAGATGCATGCACACCGTGCAGCTGCTGGTGCACCACCTGCATAAATTGCACCAAGGTTCCAATCTCGTGCACCGATCCCGAGGCGGGTCAAATGCGCCCAGTTACGCAGAATTTGTTAGCGTCGGCATAAACCGCCCATCGATTGCTTACCACCTACCTGCCTGGGTGGACCACCACTAGTACAAAGGTCGGAAAGCAGCGCAAGATGACCGCCGATGACCGGAAACGCCAGAAAAGCTGGCAAACACCCGCGCCCCTGCAGTGCATCAGGTTGTAGCAAATGAAATCTTTCGCTCGGCAAGCGATGTTGGAAGAAACGTAAATAGGACGCTTTATTACTGTCCCCTCTTTCTCTCCCGCTGATATCCCCTACCTTGTACGTATGCCATAAATAGCTCCAGCGAGCAATTTATATTTTTTCGATAATTTCTCGATTGCAGAATCGTGCTCGTACACATATTTGTGCCGCTCGTTGCACGTTCCGGGCCGAATAGATAGTTCAACTCCAGGACCATCTTCCTAGGGCCGGCACGGTCAGATGAGTCAGATGCGGCGGTGTACAATAAAGGCATTACTTCGCCCGTGACTTGGCACCGGAGTGCAATCACAACCGTCGGCAGCTTGTTTGCTGCCCCGCTTCTTCTTTCCCAATAGTCCCCACCGTTTACCCGTCCGTCCGGGTGCAGCGGAGTAAGTCCCGACGTAAACAACTTACCCGCAGATCATGCTTGGGATTGGATTTATGAAACTAAAAAGCTGGATTTGCTTTCGTCCCTTCCTGCTTCTCTGCTACCTCTTGCAACCTTCGGTTCTATTCCAGAGACATCCTGCAACCGTACAAAGCGGAAAACTTTCAGCACCAACGACCCTGACCGGGATGGGAAAAGACAATATAAAATCATCGCCATCGTCGTTGTCCACTATTCCGTAATGCTCTCCGCTCGTCTTCTGCTGGCTGCACACTGTGCTTGCCCCCGCGCGGTAAGTAATGGTTCTTCGTAAATCAGGTTTGTCAGTAATTGTGCAATAATGAAAGCAGAGAGGGAAGTGCTTTTTATTTCACTGTTCAATATTCGTGTCCACACACTCGAGGAAACAAAAAAATCGTGAACGAGGAAAACGTGCACAAGTGCAGACACAAAGCGTCGAAGCATAGTACATAGCGGAACAAGATTCGAACTGTCGGGTATAAACTAAGGATAAGCAAAGATAAATAGCAGTGTTTTAATTCGATTACTGAACAGCGTCAAACTTTGCTTTCGCGGCTGGAGTGGCGGGAAATTACACTTTAATGCAATTATTTTTCTAGTTGTAAAGTATCGCCTTAATTGCGTTCCCCTAAATTGCACACATAATTTATACCCAACTCTAATGGGTCCACTCTTTCTTTCACTCTGCAATCTGACAGCTGCTCGAATAGTGGCCACTAACAATGTAACACAATAGTGTACGGTGCGTGTAATGTAAACATAATGTGCTGTTATAATTGCCATCACCATTATCAATTGCTGCTCTACGCCCTTCCTTCCCACCAAAACCTGCCGCCATTGTTAGCAAATGGTCGCAACGGCGTTTGCACCGTTTTCTAGTGCGGATCGATTACAACTGCTCGATAACAAGCTCAAAAGGCTTTACGCTTCTGCCAGCGATATAGATAGTGAAGTGCGATTTGACATCATTATACTATTTAGCCACCCCTCCCCCCCCCCCCCCCCACGCACAATCAGCTCGATTTATCGCAGCTCGCTCTCCACATCAACCACACAAAATGCATTCCAGCTGCATGCATAACAATCGATGACAAACGGGATACACACAATAGAATAGAAACGTTGGCTCTAAATATCATCACCGGCACGGAATTTCTCCTCCAATGCACAGCTAACCTTCCTCCCGGTGAAGCTAGCTTATGAGTAGATTTATAAATTAATTACTCTAATTTGTGTTTATGAATTAATGTGGCCACAGACTTGTGTGGTGCTGGTTTTTGGGAGCGTACGTGGGGGTTAGAATTAGCTTGTTGCTGTTTTAATCATTGTGTGCAGGTGAGGATTGAAATACAATTGAGAAAATAATACAATTCTAATTTGATGTAATGGTTTTGAAAGTTTTGAGCTGCAAAATACTGTTTTAAATTGATGGACATTGCGGAAATAGCGACATCTTTTGGCAAATTTTATGTCAAAGTTGCAAAGTCTATGAAAGGAAAAAAAATGCAAAAATTGAGTTAAAAACAATATCTCTAAAACCAAGAGTCAACGTGTAACAGAGAATAAATATAGCACTATTTTTTAGTGCGCCCTTGGCGCCAGCCTAACCTTTTTTTTGCTTTTTTTTGTCTTTTTTTAATTATTTTGGCGACGATGGGCAGAGTGCCAGTTTCTAACAATAAGGCTTATTAGTAACATAGAAACTGTTGTAAAATGATTGTTCCATGTTCGGATCATCATCGACAACATCGGCAAGACGACAGCGAAGGTATGTGAGGCGTATACTCGACTCAAACGCTAAGTAGTCTACCAAGTAACTGCTTGCCGTAGGCATAGCTCGTGTTAGGGCCCAACTGAGGCGGACAGTGTATTAGTTGATGGCGACAATCTAGAGGTTTTAGAAAACTTCTGTGTCAATACTTCGGACAACAACATCAGCAGCGATATCCGGAGACGCATTGTGCAGGAGAACCGTGCATACGATGGGTGTCACCCTCTGCCGAGATCCAAAAGATTTCGTAATCACATGAAATGTGAGATATACCGCTCATTGATTCACCAGGTATTTAAGCGACTGTGAGCATTATCCAGACCATCTTTTGCGGTGTATTCGAGCATGGAGCGTGGAGGAGAAGGACGAACCACGAGTTTGTCGAGCTGTGAGGTGAACTGAACATACTGACAGTGGTATAGGCTGGCCGGATACGACGCATGCCCCCTCCAAGAAGGTGTTTGACAATGCCCCCCTAGTACGGCATAAGGCGCAGAGGAGCAGAGTGAGCTCGATAGCTGGAACAGGTCTTGGAACTTGTCGGAGATCGGGTCCCTACATGGATGGAAGGCTGCAACCATCCGATCATCAACGATGTGCTCTATTGTGAGCAGGCCAACAAGAGAAAAGGAGAGAGAAAGAGAGATAGAGAGATAGAGAATTAAGAAAGGCACTAGAACATCCAAATATGTTAAGCAGCTACTTGATAATATAGTTTTTCCCACGATTTGTTGGTTAGTTACTGTAGTTCTTTGGTCTTGTCTAACGATTTATTCGTCGTGTCCCACAGATTGTTGATTCGTTTCCATCATTTATTGGTATCGTTCGATTGGACATCCAAACCAATCAACTGAAAGATTCTGGGAAACACTTAAAAAATCCTGGGGGAAACACTCCAATAAAATATGGAATACAACCAAAAATTTGCTAGAAACAACCAAAAATCTTGAAACCCCAAGTAAGGAAATAACTTTGATAAAGGTGTAATTACAAACAAGCTTTGGACATGAACCTGGTATAAACTTCTTCAAGCAAACTGCTGGGGAACATCCTTTCAATGAGCAACCTAGCTTTGTAGAACTCTCAGCAGCACTAAACAGTCAACTTCAAAACTGTTTTGTCAGCTGTTTGACATTTCCCCATAGTCATAAACGAAAAACACGTGTACCACATCCCAGTTGTGCAAGCGTATGAATATCATCAAACAGCATCCGCTACCTTGTTTTGACAATTAGCAGCAAAATATGACATTCAAATCAAAACAGGAGCAAAATAATTAATACCGCAACCCCGACCGTTCCCTTCGCTCCATCCAGAAAGACAAACGTCGTGCTGCATTCCCCTAGGGGGGGGGGGGAGTTGCGAAGGCCGGATGTGTTTATGAGTATGATGCAAAATTACGCAAATGCTTTAAATTAAGTCAATGCAACCGAAACTAATGCAATGCAATTGGCAGCGCACAAATTACCATTCGCTTACGGTCGGCTGTAATTAATGCTAGCACCGCATCCGTTGCACCAGCATCCAACGGGGTGCGGTGCAATCAAACAGATTCACACATCCTGGCAATAGTGGCGACCCGGGAATGGTGCTACAATTTGGCTTAGCTAAGGCCCTATCGTCTCTCCCACACGCAGGCTCGTATCGCGTTAATGATGTCCACCCATCACACATTCTGCTGTCTGCCGGTTTTGGCTGCGCATTAACTATTTGCCTTGCATCGTGTTTTTGATTCACCAACTGCTGTGTGCTTAACTGCCCCTTTGCCCCGAACGATTCACCAACAAGCGGTGGCGTGAATCGAGCGCGTTTCGCAAAATATTTCACAAAATGCACCTTTGTCGAGGCCACGCAGCAAACGAAATTATTTTGCGCTAAATAATTACCATACATTCCACTGCCCATCCGAACGACTGCAATCGAAACGACAGTGCAGAAGACAGGCGCAGGCTGGGCGGTGGATGCGTATGCATCTATTAACTGGTGAAACATATTTCGCGAGCACACGCAACAAATGATATGGGACCACGGCCACCAGCGGTTGCACGCGAGGTTTTTGACTTTGAGTCGATAACATCAAAGCGTTTTGTCGTAATGTTGCTGCTCTGCCACTGGTTGTCTGTTACGGAGTGAGTGTGCATTCATGTGTACGCACACACCAGAGAAAAAACAGGGCAGGATAAAAGGCACATTTTTCAGGGCTGCATTTGATGGAATGCGCATGCTGCAGTGGAATGCGTGTCCGTGCAGCATTCAATGATTACTGCACTTTTGGCTAGGAAAGCTTTACACCCACCTGACTGCTGAGCTTATTATCAGATGGTTCAACTCGTAATGTTTTGATCACTACAATATGTTTCAATGAAGCTTCCACTGACAGAGGTTCAATTTGTTTCTTCAAAATGGATGACACATTTGTGTGTAATGTCTATCATTTTCACCATCAATACAAACTATAGGGCCAAGCTCAGTCTGAATAGGATGGAGGAGTGAATGGAATAAAATCGAGTGAGCTTTTTATAGAATTAAATTTTTGAAAAAAGCTTTGGTACTAGGATATATCTAGCTTTGGTGCACAGAGCTATCAGACGGCCACAATCAGAATTAGATTAGATCAATTCATGCGTTATATACATAAACTTACTTACATTTATGGAGATTGCATTCTCCGCGTGCTTTCCGTATTCGATGGGTACATGGCAGGACCCTCTGGAGGGTTTTGAGGCAGTTTTGTTTAGCCGTAGGGTTGGATATATGATGGCACATGCTACCACCATACGGTTGAATAGCCCTCCCTAGCCTGTATTATCCCTCAGAGCCCCTTCGGATCTTAATCCATTCTGTAAGTAATAAGTAAAGAGATTGTACAACAATATTGTACACAGGACATCCAGCGAATTAGGCAGTTGTATAAAGGTGGATACAATAATCCAGTAACGTTCGTATAGCGAACCACATATGAACTTTGTTATCAAGAAGAGTCACAGTGTGATTATAACCGAACATAAGATCTGGACGGAAAGGACGGTCTCGCGGCACAGTTGGCAACTCGTACGACTTAAGGACAAGCCCGTCATGGGTTCAAGCCTAGAATAGACCGTCCTCCCGGACACTTGTCTTATCTGACTGCGCGGTTCTGAATAAGTCTCAAAAGCATGTATATAAGTCTCAGCATTTCCGCGTGGGAAGTTGCACCAAGTAAAAGAAGAAGACCTCTCGATGGTCTATAAAGAAGACTGTGGTTGATACCTGGCAGCGCATATTTTGCTGCACGGTTTCAAAGGATAAGACATTCAAAAATGAAAAGGCTTTAACTGTGTCGCAAAGACCGTTTAGACCATGAAAGACTCCAGTAACTGCTGTATACAAAAAAGAGTTTCATTAGTTTTTAATTGACTGAAATCGGCAATAAAGCCTCTTCATGATACTGAATCTATATTTCGCTAATAAGATTAATCTATGTAAGAATCAGGATTGTTTACTCGCCAATGTTTCTAACAAGAACAGATGAAAACTTCTCTCTTTTGAAATACTCTCGCAAAACTATAACGAACTCTTTCCCCACTGCATCTCACGCTATCCTTCCCACTGCTCTGTGTGTACTGTGCCGCTAGCACAAATCGTTAAGCAACCACGTGTACACCACTTGTTGCGCTCAATTCAATCGCAACGTGATAGTACGTAATCGTTCCCCCGGACCGTTTTATCGATGCACTTCCCCAGTACCGAAGCTTGCGGAATCTTTTTTTTCCTCCCGCATCTGGTGTGCTCCATCCCAATTAGCAAACATCCATCAACCGGAAAGGCAACTAATTTATGCCAGCTGCCTCGCACCTTATGGATTGGAGTGGACTTTGCAAAATGGTCAAACACGGTATCACGGAGGGGAAAGTACTGGTCAGCTACAGCCCCCGGGATGCCGATAGCAATTGCAGCTCAGCTTTACCTCACTCAGCTCACCGATGTGCATTGTGGCGTTTGTGAATCTCGATTACGTATGTGTGTCGGCTTGGGCTAGAAGTGATGCCTCGGTACACTTTCTCTCATCCTTTCGACCCAATACCAAGGACCATCAGGAAACGACGGGAGGCACCTTCAAGTCTAATAGTGATGTAAAGCTGCACTCCCCAGCTCCCTCGCAGGGAGCGTTACGAAAGGAATACAATCCAATTTTCTGTTTGGCAAAACTTTCCCAAAGTCCTAATAGAAGCGATAGTGGCGATAGCCACGAATGTAGGACGGTGAGAGTTTAACGGATGACCACGTTTTAGAAGTTTCCGTATGGATTTTCCCACAGCCGGCCCCTGTTTCACTACCGGTGGCTTCGAGCTTTCCTCCTAATGGAAGGATCCTGTTGAGCGCTCAAACTGAAAGCAAGCTAAAGGGTACGGGGGAGGTTATTAATACGCTCTCCATATTGTAAAACCACTTGACGAAAGTTACATCCCAGCAGGGCGAAGGTGGTCCCAGCCAGCAAGCTCTGTGGACTAGTGTAAATCGATCACAAAGATGCCACTTCCGGCACATTGCACCTATCCAGAGGGAGAAGAGGGAGTTTAGAAAACGAAGGCTTTTGTGGAATAGTTTTAGTCAATTAACTTCTCTGTGTGTGTGTGGGTGATATGCTGTCATCTAAGCTTTAAGAGCGAAAGCTCCCGCTAGTGGTTGTGTATATGGATCGAAAATAATTTAAAAAAAATCTCACATACTGTGCATGACATTTTCACCGGCAAACCTCTGGTGTCTCTGGATGACAACTAATCCAATAAACCCGAATATCGCCATAGTAATGGAGTAGTTTTTTCCTACTACCCTGTAGCAGACATGCATGGATTACTTCGACATGCACAGGAACTCTTCAATTTCTGGAAGGTTTCGATAATTTCTCAACTTTTTTTTGCTCATGAAACTTTCCCATGGAATATGCTAAGCAATTTTGGAGCTTCAGCTTTTGCCTGAAAACCTGACAACATGCCGAACACATGTAACGATCCCAGGATACTCCGGAGGGGTGGTTGAGGTGTTTGCTAAAATTAATACTGAACTTAAACTAAACCACATATCCTTTAAGCTTTTTTCTCCCTGGCATCACTTTCCCGCTCTTTGAAGATGACTCATTCTTTCTAGGACGTTCCTAATTATATTTAAAGTCATCACACACGTTCACATTAGTGATGGGAAAAATGACGTTTTCGTCGGAATCGATTCCAGCTAGCTCCGATTCCAGTCATTTTATGGAATCCGGAATCAGCCCCGGAATCAGAATCGGTTTCGGAATCGGGTCCGGATTTGAAATTGGCTTCGAAATCAAAGTCTGTTTCGGCATCTCCACAAGAATAGCAATTTGGGACTATTACTACATATAGATAACCACAAAGTATCCAAATTTACTTGTAAACAATCCATTCTCATGGAGATTCCCGGCTTGATTTCGCTTCTGAAACTTCTTATTTCTGATTCTGGTTCTTGAGAACTGATTCTTATTTCGGAGCAAATTCCATTTCTGGAGTTAAATCCGATTCCGTTTCTGGAGCAAATTGCGATTCCTAGGTCGATTCCGATACCGGAGCCGATTGGCTTTCCGGAGACAATTTCGATTCCAGCTTCAAAATTGACTCCGGAATTGGCTCTGGAATAGGAATTGGCTTTGGAGTTAATTCCAAACACGGAATCAAAAAGCTCCCACCACTAGTTCGCATACCCCAACATAGCCTTACAGTTTTCCTAAACTTCCTGATATCGAGACTCGAGAAGTGTTTTGCTATCTAATACAGAAAAAAAACATCTAACTTCCTGAGAGCATTGAAAACCGATGAAAAATGTACGTATTAAGCAAAATACACCGGTGGCATCCAACCTTTTTATGAGCGAAGACAACAATATCCAACACTGACGACGATGACGGCGATGATGATGATGGTGGTGGTGATACTGTAAAACAAAAGTTTTTAGAGCACCCAAGTCGATAAACACCGACACCAGCGCTCCATCCGGAGCTGCCTGTCTGCCCTTACCGATAAGTTGTCCCCACAAGCCCACTGTCTTCTGGAGGTTCACCCCCAGAACATCAGCTTGAAAGCTTTACCACCGTCAGTGTTCAATGTACACACCCCAAGCTCTGTTGCATATAAAGCTGACTTACCGGGTATCACTTTACGGCTTCGATACATGTATTGCTATACCATCGTATCGTTACAACATCGAGCGCTCTTCCCACCCCCATTACCGGGTAAGCGCTCCGGCTGGCCAGGGGGCTGCATTAGAGTACGGGATTAAAAGTTTTACGCATAAGCTCGGCGCCGGATCGGAGCGCCCAAAAACGTGTATGAGTGTTTGGGAAATTGCTGCCCTCCTTGGGGCAGACTGTCGGTGTTGGAATTGAAGCAATGTATGGAAAATCATGCACAAGTTCATTAACATCATTTAAAAAAAAAGCTAGACTACATAACTTGATGGGATGTGAGTACAGAAGCATCCGTTCTACATATGTGAAGAAATCTAATTCGGACGTGGATTATCGTAGCATCGTGGATGATGTAAATTGTTTTCTGATTGTTCGTTTCGGATTAGGCATCATGGTTAAGCTGAAACGATACAGATTAAGGCACTATTTGGTAAAGTTTTGTACCTAATTATTGTCGACGCATCTATACGAATTAGGTTCTATTGGACGAACCGCCCGCCTGTGAAAATCAATCATTTTGACCTATTAGCCTGTCCAATCGTGAGTTGTTTAGGTTGTACTTGTTGTATGTTTCTCCCCCGTATGCACCACGCATCCACGTTGGTTTGTAAATAAAGCGAATAATTATTTGCACATCACCTCTTGAACACCCACTTTACGCCGGAACACGGAAGCTTACTTTCCATTAATGCTAATTAGATTTACATCCGGCTCGCTCATCATTATCAAATGGATCAATCAGCATTGTAGCGGCGCTGGTGGAAGCTTACTGATTGACTGGAATTAGGTTGCCACACTGAATTAGGAATAATCGAAGGATTTAGAAGGCCGAATCCACTCAATCTGCTCATGTTTGCTTCCTGTTTATTTATTATTTTATGCGGCCAATCAAATTTCACTTGCTAAGCTGTTATTATATCCTGGATGTGTTCTAAATTATGTGTGCATTACATCTGCGGATAAACAAGAAATGGGATCGGAAAGTTATTCCAGTCAGTACTTTTGGTACATGAGCCTGAATCCTTGCTTTGAATTCGAAGTTTCTATATTATCTGTAAAACATGTTCATCGAGAACATGGTATGTTTATGTTCACTCCTTCCTTCTCCTTAGATCCAGAATTATCTCATAGCTACATGTTGTGGGCAGCCGTGCCAACCCTCTTAGACTAGTGCCGTGGCAGTTGACCCATGTCCACACGACCAATCCCATAGATTTTTGCTCGGAAAGTTAGAAGGCTGTATTATAGGCCATGATTACATGAAGCTTTTCGAAACACATTGCAAGAAAAGGACAGCAATATAATGATGAGTTATAATACGCCATCTATTGAGCAAACCAGTGAAGCTATGGAGCTTTCATTTTTTTTCTATGGAAATTTGATTTTTCAGTCGTTTAAGCTTACCCAAGCGCCACAGATTAAGCTTAAACGACTGGAAAATTGAATATCCATAGGAAAAAAATGAAAGCTTCACAGCTTCATTGGTTTGATCAATAGATGGCGTATTACAACTCATCATTATATTGCTATCCTTTTCTTGCAATGTGTTTCGACAAGTTTCATCTTATAATGACCTATATAGCCTTCTAACTTTCTGAGCAAAAATCTATATGAATGGTCGTGTGGTCAGATACGTGGGTATCAACACCAACAATCATTACTCAAATCTCACTTGCTTCAGTACTGGTGGTTTCCGTTGGAGTTTAGTATTTAAACAATCGTATCGCCGTTCTAGTTCTAGCGATGCATAACTTCAATGCGAAACCATACAACAGTACAGAGGAAATGAGAAAGCTCTCCTCCAAGCGAGGAAGCTCCACAGGTTGGGTATCCCACAAACAGATAGCGCCATCAGCTTTTTTGCTATTTTTAGAATGCATCAGTCGTTCACCGTTTTTTAAACGAAGTCTTTCTATATTCCATTTAGGTAGAGAGCTTGAACCGTTTAGAACCCGTTTAGTGGTCGTTTAGTGGATTTTTGGCACTTGGGTAACCCGCATTCTTGGCATCAAGTGTGAAACCCTGTGTAAAGAACGCTTGAAAATAGCTTTTTAATTTTAAAACCGCTCATTTAAGTTCGTTCAAATTTTGTCCCCTGGGTATGTGTTTTGAAATTGTTTCGTTAAAAAAATGCTCTTCGTTCATCAGCCGCTTCGTCAACTCGACCTGTCAAACGGAAACGTCATCCTCTCGCGTTGTGTTTCACTCGCCGTCCGGTTGTGGCAAAACTATTCGTCAGCTATTTTCCAGCAAAAAACGCATCAATTCCAACCGCAAACATGGTGCATTACGTGAAAATGGAGGACGGCAAGGTGATGCCGATCCAGGAAATGCTGAAAAGCATCGAACGGTAGGTGCTGGGCGAAAACACTCCGCGAACCCTAACCTTGCACTGTGCCCAAGTTGTTTACGTTGCTTTACCCTTTCTACCCCCCCCCCCCTCTCCCGTGCTCCATTGTAGATACAACCCGGAACATCTGAAAGTGATCGAAGCGTACGTCGAGGAGCAGGCCCGGGAAAACCAGTACGATCTGGAGGCCAACCTCGCCTGCCTGAAGCTGTACCAGTTCAATCCGCACCTGCTCAACCTGGACATTACGTACATCATCCTGCTGAAGGCGCTTACCAACTTCCCGCACACCGACTTCGTGCTGTGCAAGTGTTTGCTGCTGCCCGCCCAGATGAACGACGAAACGGTGAAGGAAATCATCTACCTGGCGGACATACTGGAAAAGTGTGACTTTTCGCTGTTCTGGTCGCGGCTCGCCAAGCACCCGGAGAACTATCAGAAGATCAGCGGCTTCCACGATTCGATCCGCAAGTTCGTGTGTCACGTCGTCGGCATCACGTTCCAGACGATCGAGCGCGGCTACCTGATGCAGCTGCTCGGCAACGTGGAGGAGAAGGTGCTGCTGTCCTGGCTGAAGCGGTACGGCTGGAAGGAGGAGGGCGGACTGGTCACGATCGCCACCCAGGAGGACAACATCAAGACGAAGCACATTACCGAGAAGATCGAGTTCGACAATCTGGCACCGCTGATGGCCAACTGCCTGTAAGCGTTGGTGGGAAGATGGGCGAAAGTGTAAGCCAGCTCTCGGGTGAATGAGAAATAAATTACAAACACGGTGGTACCACACTTCTACACGTACAACTGGTGAAGCTCTTCCTTGCCCAGCATTTTGAAAGCAAACCATTCCATTGGTGGATAGTGTTCGTTTATTTAATCCTACTTCAACTAAACAGCTTAAATGCTAAATAAAAGCGCGATTGTTGCCCCCTTCCCTCCACTACTCAATCTCGATTACCGCTCCCACCTTCGTGAACGCTTCCTTTAGCTTTTCCGCCTCCTCCTTCGGTATGTCCTCCTTCACGACGGTCGGCGCACTCTCGACGAACTTCTTCGCCTGCACCAGATTCATGCCCTCGAGCAGGTTCTTCACCTCCTTGATCAGGGCCACCTTCTGCTTCTCGTCGAACTTGACCAGCTTCACCTTGAACGTCGTCTTCACCACCTTCGGGGCGGCTTCCTCCTCGTCGGCCGCTGCCGCCGCCCCCGGTGCCGGGCCGCCCGCGAACGCACCGAACCCGGCCGGCATCATGGCGGTGTCGGGCAGGTTCAGCTTGCGCTTCAGCAGCGCACTCAGCTCAGACACCTCCAGCAGGTTCAGCGTGGCGATGCTGTCGACGATGGCCGCGAGCTTCGGATCGGCCGGCTTGTCCGTTCCCTCCGGCACCGGTATCGTGAGCTTTGCCGATGATCCTCCGGCCGACGCAGCCGCGGCTTCCGCCTGCCGCACGACTCCGGTCGTGATGGGGCGCGCAAACGGACCGACGCGGGCTAGCTGGCACACCGTCCTTAGGGCAATCATTTTGGCGTTCGGTTGTGGCGGGATTGTGAAATCTGCGAGACGGGAAATAACAAAACCTTGCTTGCCCAATTTTTCTCACCACACAGCATGCGGCAACACGGCTGGATCGTGTGTTGTGACAGCTGTGACGTAACAGCGGTACAGTGCTGCCAGTGCGATTTTACCGAAGGATTGTTCCGCCACCGGTTCGGGGCGATTCGACCGCATTTAATTTATTTTGAATAGAATCAATGGAATTAACTATTTTCAGGACGTATAAAATTTTTAAAAGATGAAAAAAATATTTTTCTATTGAAATAATGAATTTACACGATAAAAACATTTTGCAAACACATTTTCGTTATGCGGCCGCTGTCAAACGAACAAAATGCAACCGTTTCGAACCGGTTGAAATTCAAAGCAAACTGCAACTGTCAAACAGCGCAACGGATTTCCACAGCGCGTTTGTTGTTTGCTGCACCATCCCAACAGCGAAGGGATCGCAATTTTTAGCTTGTTTCAGTGTAAATATTACGAATTAAACTATTTCGCGGCACAGCAGCGGCTGTAAACAGTGAACAGACAAAGCATTCCTGTGTGAAAGTGTTCAAATTAATATCGTAAAACAAGCTTCGGTTGGGGGTTTCCCAGGCTTCCTTGCTTTGATGACGCTCGCCCAACTTGGCGTCTGTTGATATCGTTGTTGATGGTACCAGCCCAGCCCTGCAAAGGAACCGCAACAGCACAGCATGAGCTCGAAAGGGAAGCGATCCTCTGTGAGTGTGAAAATCGGTGAAATCAAAAGGGGAAATAATAAACATAAAATTTGTGTGTTGCAGATCCTGAAGAAACAGCACACCGTGCCCGATTCCGTGGGGCGTAATGATCCGAAAGCTTCGTCATCCGCCACCGGATTCAAAAGCCTTAGAAAAATAGAATTTAACCGTAAAAAATCAGTCAAGTAAGCAGTCGAAAAGCAGTGTAATCGAATAATTGTGGTGGCCTAATTTACTTTTTTTTTTTTTCAAGGGAATTTATTGTCGGTGAAGATGTGGATACCATCTGGGGCAATTCGTACGAGGTGTCCACCGATGGCACACCTTCCGGTGGGCTCGAGGACGCTACACTAGGTAACAACAGTACCTGCCGCGACGAGCAGAACAAGGAAAACCGTTCCACAAATCAGCTCCCCTCGGTGGACGACTCGTTGCGGGGCGGTACGATCAACGCCACCAACACGAGCTGGGACCTGTCGATCACGCTGGCCGATGACGAGCGGCGAAAGCTGCGCAGCGACACGTCGGCCGTATTTTCCCAAAGCCTCAACACCACGGAGCGGCTGCTGGTGGAACCGTTCCCTGCGCCCCAGCAGCAGCCACCCGCCACCAGCAAGGTTAAGCTAAAGCTGAACGGTCTGTCGGTCGATGAGGGTGAGGTGCAGGCGATGGACATTAGCCCGATCAAGCCGGGCGTGAACCCGTCGCCCACCAAATCCCCCCGCAAGATGATCTACACCTTCCCGAAGCAGGCCATGTTTGTGGAAATTAACGACGTGCCACCGGGTGGAGCGAAACGGACCACCGTTCAGCCGGATGAGCAGAAAACACCGATCCAACCAGCCTGGCGCACGGGCGGATCATCATTTGGCAAGGGGGCGGACCAAACGACACTGCGCGGTACCTCGTCGCACAGCGCGTCCGAAACGTGGAACTCCCATCCGCACGCCCTGTACCAGGGGCTGCTGGGGCAAACGCGCGCGAGCGGTGAGCTGCTGGCGAACGTTAGCTCCGACGTGGACACGACGATTGCGCTCACGAACGCCATGACGCAGGTGCTGCAGTCCTGCTCGAACGAATCGATCCAGAAAGCCACCAACATGGAGCTGGACGAGTCGACCACGACGCTGCCCTCGAACGCGCTCGCCCGTGCCCGGCCTTCGTTTTTGCCCTCCCACCAACGACCGGCGGAGGAGGAAGACGAGTCACCGGAAGCAGCAGTACGAACGCCACCGAACGGAAGACAGGACGGGGTGTGGGAGGAGACCAAATCGGCCGACCTCTCTTCGCCGGTGGAAGGTCACGCGCAGCGGGCGAGCTTGTCGCTGGAAAATATTTCCATCCTAGCCGAACCAAAGCAACCGGAGGAGAAGCAGCAGGATCGATTAACGCAGCAACCGGATGTGGACAAATCTTCTTCTACGGGGGAAGCAAACGGTAACGGGTTAATGATCGATTTTGGACTCTCCTCGTTAAGTCTGAAGCTGGGGCCAAGCTCGCCCGAGATGCCGGTAGTTACCAAGCCACGGATTCTACGCCCCACGCTACCCGCCAGCTTGCTGGAAAGCGCCACCAAGCAGAGCGAGCCTGCCCAATCGGATGCTGCCGATGGGTACGATCGCAGTCGCTCGATAAAGCACACGCCCAGGATGATGTTGAGCCGCCAGAAAACGGTGGTCGATGAGGAAGAAGAAAGTGCTGCGATTGGCATAAAATCACTTGTATCTATGGATATCTCAGCCGCCAGCGGGCATGCCAGCAAATCTTCTTTTGCATCGACCCTCTCCCGACGGACCGTTGGTATGGAGGAGTCACCGAAGCAAGACTATCGGGCAACCGTTTTCCACTCAAACGATATTGTTATTGATCGGGTGGAGGAGGTGAAAGCAGTCGGCCGAGCAACGATCGTGTGCGATGAGAAGATGGAGCTAACTGGAAGCACACACACCCACGCCGGTCGGCCCACACTCTACGACCCGCAACCGATAGTGGAAGAAACGGCACCACCAAAGCACCCGTCGACGGTTGAGCGAATGAAACGGGGCACTGTCCACAGAGCGGTTGTGATCGATGAGTCCGACTGCTCGCCCCACTCGCCCCAGACAGCGCTGGCAAACTATCGGCGCACCGTTTACCCGCTGGACGGCATGAAGGAGGAGGAGGACGACACCGCGATTGTACCTGGGTCGAGCAGCAAGCTTACCCGCAAAACGATCACGTCCAACGACGACATGGTGCTCGATGTGTGTGCCACACCGAACGGGAGGACGGGCGCAGACGCGTCCATTTCGTGCATCGTCTACGGGCGCAACGTGGACGAGCTGTCGATACAGGCGATCAACAGGAGCAACGCGGTCGGCATGCAGTTTGCACGCTCCACAACCTTCCAGCCGCAGATGTGCGAAGAATCGTCTTCGGTGCAGATTGTGCGCGATCGGCCAACGCTTGTGCAGGTGGAAAATATGGCCCTCGAAGATGGTGGTGCGTGGGCCTCGCGGCAACAACGATTGACGACGCACGTGCTGCACGCGATGGAAGAGGATGATTCAGCTGATGCGATTCGGGAGAAGGAAAGCGAACGTGTGCCGCCCACGAAGGCGCGGAAGAGCAACTTTAATGCGGAAGGAATGGAGCTTACTTTTGTGGAGGAAACGAACGAAAACGCACACCAGGAGGAGAAGGTGGAAGATCGATTTACAACACATCACGGCGTGGAGGAGGCGGTAGTAATGGATGAAAGTGTCGGGGAAGAGAACGTGCAACCTTACGAACGTTATCCTCAGCCCCACGGTGAAGAAAGAAAGGCAGAGACTGTTCGACAGCAGTCACGAATTCCACGACTGACCACACACGCCCGGGAGGATATGGAGGGCATAATGCAGCGCACAGAGGAACCGGTGCGAGTGAAACCGAGACACTCTACCTACGAGCGCGAAGATATGGACGTTACAAAGCTCGATTGCGATGCCACCAACCAGGATCGTGAGACGATCGTGCAAGGCTTGCAAGTGGAAGCGGATAAAGAGTCCGTCTCAGCAACGGCATTGAAGCTCCTGCCAAAAACACGACTCTCCATCTACGAGCAGGAAGATATGAACGCTACCAACATTTGCGAAGATGACCCACCCGTTGAATCTTCTCACACCGTGCCGCAGAGCATCATGGTGTCGTCCCTCGAGCCAACCGCTCCAATCGATACCGACGGCAACAGTTTTCGGATGGATCTAACCGACCCGGAAAGCCACATTGAACCGAAATTGCTGGATAAATTGCGACTAAGCACCCACCAGAAGGAACCGATGGATGTGACGCACGTGGCGGCATGCCAATCAAATTCGGACAGCGAGCAGCAGCAGCAGCACCAGCACCAGCATGATGTTACTAACTACAACACGTTTCTGGAGCGCTACGAAATGTCGCACGACACCGGGCACGGTAGTTCGGTCGTGCCACAGCGCACCGAACACTTCCCGGAGAGTCAGTTCAATTGTACCCGGCTGTCGAAAGCGCACGAGCAGCAGGAAGAGGTGCAGCCGATGCGTTCGAGAGCGTCCAGCTACCACGCGGAAGCAATGGATGAAACACACATTGGTGGGCAGGAGAAAATGCTAATGTCACCCGTTGCCGAAGTTAAACCGAACGACGCTCCTCGGCAATCGACGTACCACGCCGAAGCAATGGACAGTACACAGTTGGCGCAAAGGGCTGGCGGTAAATCGTCATTTGGCTTGCGCAGGTCCGATCTGCAAAGTATCGCGAGACAGAGTGCAGCAGCAGCGATCGATATGGAAGGCATTTCCGTACTGGACAGTGACGAAACCGATCCGAGACTGTCGTGTGAACCTTCCGCCCGTGGTACAATCTTCTTCAGCGCACCAGCGGTGATGGAGGATGACCGGAAGAGTGCGAAGCACCAAATGCCAACGCCGCTGGAAGAGCAACCGAAAGGGCGTACGAACAACAACCGTCTGTCGATTTATGATGCTGCAGCGATGGTAGAGGAAACGGTACCGATTAACCATTTAAGAATACGGCAGGCGCAGAAACCGTCGCTGGATGGACAGGAACGCGGTGGAATGCAGCGTAAAAGCAACGACTGTATGGATGAAACGATCGTACCGGAAAACATTCGCGTGGAACGTAATGTAAGGTACACGCGGCAGTCGTTTGCCCGGCTGGGCGGCAGCATTGAAGCGTCCTCGCCGTACCTGTGTCCAGCGCAACCAATTCCGACGAGCGAGCTGTACCGTCCGTCCTCACACGCACCGGCGGAGGAAACGATGGAACTAACGGCCGCGGTGGTGTCGAGATCCAACAACCTTGTAGGGGACGGTAAGCGCAATCGACAGACGATCCATCAAGCTGCCAGCATGGATTTGACGCTGGTCGGCAGGGAGACTCCACCCCCTATGACCAGACCAGTAGCTGCCACCGATCGGCGAACGATTTACCATGCCGGAGCAATGGAAGAAACTCCACCGCACGGAAAAGCAGAAATAGTTTCACAAACAGTTGCAACAGCAACACCGAAAGTGGAAACAGTCCCCGCGGAGGAACAAAAACAACGTCGAAAACCTCGCCAAACCATTCTAATTCCTCAGGATATGGACGTGGAGGATGAGGAGGACAACAAGGAAGTGGAGAAAGAGATTCAACTGAAGGAGGAGCAACAACCCTCCTTCGCCCTCTCGATGCTTCCCCGCGAAACGACCGAAGACTATGTGCCACGGTCTGCCTCCCTGCTGCCGAGACGGGCCTTCGTTCAGCCGCCATTCGTCGACGACTGTCCGGAGTTTGTGAAACCGAACGCCCCAGAACAGACGGACCTGTACCACCACAAACACCTGTCGCACGTGATGCCAAGAAAAACGGACATTGCGAGCGCACACGAGCTGAGCGACATCTCCATGTCCACCTCGACGATGCGACCGGAGCTGCCGTCCATTGGCAACATAACGGCCATGATGAGTATGCGCGAAATTACCGAACCCTTGCCGCCGGCATCCTTCCAAGAGCACAGCAACTCGGTGTCCGTTATCTGTCGTGCGGAAAGTCAGCAGGCGCCGGTCGTGGCCAGCGAACAGGAGGACGATGAACCTGTAGGCTTACAGACGCTCGCCTTTGTACCGACGCGACCGAACGGCGCGAGTGACGATGAGTTTTACGATGCCGAGGATGTGCCGGTGGAGGACCAACCGGTGGATCCACTTTCGCTGACCCGGTCCACACGCCACCTGACGATGAAGTTTGTCGATGTGGATCAGCTGGAGCAAACGAATGCATACGACGCCGGCGGGAAGGTGTCGATGTCTGTGCCCTCGATCACTAGCAGCAAGCGGCTACACTCGCAGGTGCTCTGTTCGCCGATCGTTGAGCGGCGGCCGTCGCCTGTTGAAGACGATTGCGATCCACTGCAGATGACGCACGTGCGGCAAACGCTGACCACCGCCGCTAGCAATCAAACGCCGAACGGACCGATCAAGAAACGGGCCCGCACGTCCTGCACTGTTGCCAGCCAAATGCTCACAGAGAAAGAGGAGGCAGCAGCACCGGAACCGGAAACGTCGGAAATCGAGCAAGTGTACGTGAAGGAGGAGCGACAGTCGGTAGCAATCGATAACTGCGCCGCTCGCGCCTCCCAGACGCTAATACACGATCCGTCCGTGTTCGTGCTGGAGGAGGAAAACTTGCTGGACGACGAATCGGACATTGCGTGTGCTTCGATGGCGGAAGAAACGCAACCGGAACCGGAAGCTTCTTCTTCCGCACCACCAACGTCCGTGTCATCGTGCCCGCGGTTGAGCAGGATCGCGGAACTGTCGTATTACAAGGATTTTGCGAACTTAACGCTCGAAAATCTGGACTCTTGGGAGGGCGGCACCGATACGCCAACACCGCCGAACGGGGAGCAGCAGCAGCAACAGGAGGAACAGCACGAGAACGATCTCGTTGCGGAATGTATTTCCGTTAGTGATGAAGATTCGCTCATCGTAACACCGCCGAAGGTGCCGCTTGCGGCCAGAAAAGCGCAAACGGGGATGCTGCTCGAGCATATGCTGCTACCGAATGGAGCGGGTCCGGAGGGCGAACTGCTCGAATCGACGATCGCGAGCGAGATCATGTACCAGATACGGCAGCAGCGGCCGATCGTGGAGCATCCGTGCTGCGGCATGCCGACGGAATGCATCTGCCCGTTGCGGCGAGAGCTGAAGCGGCGCCAGGAAGCGTCCGATTTGGTGTGGAACCGGTGGTGCACGCAGCTGGCGGCGATCAGAAAACGTGCTGCGGTGAGTGCTGGTTCGCCGGTGGCTGAAGATGAGGAGCGGCCGAAATCGTTTGCGGAGCAAATCGAGGAGCTTAACTGGCAGCTGCAGCGTGGCCAGTTCGACGAGCGGTTTCTGTTCGTGAAGGGAGGTGATGAGCTGTGCGAGGATGATGTGTCGAGGAGGAGGAGCCGGACCGCCATCCCTAGCGGTCACTACCCGGAGACGCCAAGCATTGCGTTGTTGGCGGACAATTTAAGAAGGTGCGAGAGAGCGGAATGGATTTTGGAAGGATTTTTGTAATAATTTGTCTTTTTTTCGTAAATTTTCTTCCAGCTTCCTTGCCGAACAGTTGTACACAGTGGACGATGGGCCACCGACCGGTGCTTCCTTGCCGGCCGTACCCCGGATCACGCAGCTGATCGCAAACAAACTAGCCACCGACTGCGACACCCGCTGGACGCTGGACTGTTCGGAGGAGGATGCCGGCGTGCTGCAGTTCCGACACCGGACCCTGCGCAGCTTCGTCCTGTGCGTTCAGCTGCAGCCACCGCGCGGTAAAGCCGCTGCTGCCACCCTCCAAACTGCGGGCATTCAGGAGAACTGGCGCCTCGAGCGGATACAGGTGCGCGAATGTCAGCAGGAGTACGTCCACTCGCCGAAGCTGCTGCTGGCGCACATCGAGTTTATGCGGCTGGTCGAAGAGACGACCGAGCAGACGCTTCGCTCCACCTACCGGACGGTGGGCGATCTGATGGGTCTGTGGCACCGGTTTAACGAGCAGCTGGAGCGTGTCTTCGAGGTCGTTAACCGGCTGCTGACAATCATGCGCAACAACGATGCGGTGCTGCACTACGATGCGTAAGTGTTGCCATTCCATTTTTCTTTTGCTTTTGTTAATCCAATCCATTCAATTGTTCATATTTGTTTCTACACTTCTCTTCACAGACAAATGGAGCGGTTCTGTCTGAAGAAGTGCTTCCATCGCACCGGGGACGACGGTCTAATCGAAGCGAACGTGCTGCTGGTGCACTTCAACTGGATTGGATGCATCGGTGCGCCGAGCGTTAGCTTCCGCTGGCCGATGGCCGACCTGCCGCACAAACTGTTGCCCGCTGGTCACGCCCAGCCGCAGCACGGCGCGGCCTCCTCATCCACCTCGTCCGGCTGGAACCTCCCGAAAGGTGTGTTCGTCGGGACGGATCACAAGGCGGGCCTAATGTTTCTCGAGTGTTTGCTGTGGAACGTAACGAAGCAGTACGAATCATAGCAGTAGCGCAATGACGATGGTGTAGTCCCTCTTTTTGTTTAAACGTCGGAAGGATCGTCGTAGATAAAATCTTGTATCGGACTGCAATTTAGAGCGTAGAGCAAAGAGATAGTGTAGTGTTTCGGTTTAAAGCGTTTTGGACGTATAATTTTAAAACTAAATTATCCACTATTAAGCTACAGTGTGGGCGGTCGCGTACGTGTTGTTTTCGGCCATATTTTAGGGTACACCAGAATTGTCTTCTCTTGTTGGAGTGTTTGAGAGAAGTTGTCAAATACAATGTTATAACAGTGTTCGAGTGAAAGCATGTTGTTTTTTTTGTTTAGTGTAAAATGAGGAGAAATGCGTTAGATCGCGGCTTCAATCTCCACCAAAACTTAATGAATGAAGTTGATGGATATTATTTAAAATTTGCATAGTTATTTACGGTAATATCACATCAAAAACGATTAGAAAACGAGATTCATCAAATTGTTACTGAGGTGTGGGATAGCGAATCTTGATGCCTTGTGATTGGAATCTCGGCATCATCTACCCCATATACAAGACGGGAGACAAGGTTGGACTGCAACAACTACAGGGGTATTACGGTGTTGAATGCCGCCTACAACATATTCTCCCTGATCCTTCAGAATCGACTTGGAACATCAACCACTGAACAGATCTTCACCATGCGGGAGATCTTGGAGAAGATGGCAGAATCTTCTATAAGTCAACTCAGATCCTGGCATACGCTGAAGCCAGAAGCCTACCAAGGTATCGAGCAGGCGGCAGAGGACCTTGGATTGCAGATAAACGAGGTCAAACTGATGGTGGCAACATCAGCGGCCCTATCAACAACAAATCCAAATTTACGTTGGCGTGACGCACTTTTGAAGTCGTCTCAGAATTCACCTATCTCGGGTCAAAGGTCAGCAATGACAGCAGCACGGTAGCATAGAACCTGTCGCGACGGACGAAGCTGGGACTATAGAGCACCTATATAGTACCGGTACTGCGATACGCCTCTGAGACATGGACACTGTCTAAATCTGACGAAATCCTCTTAGCCGCGTTCGAGAGGAAGATGCTCAGAAGGATACTTGGCCCCATATGTGTGGAAGGACAATGGAGGAGCCGCTACCTCACTGTCGTGCAGCGTATCAAGCTCGCTAGGCTCCGGTGGGCTAGCCATGTTGTACCCTTGGTGTTGGTGTTGGCCATGTTGTGTTTCTTGGTGCCTGGTCCTCTTAAGTACTGGAATTAGCCCCTTCATGATGTATTCTAATCCTGGTTTTTGTCCTGTAACTTCCTGTTCCTGTCCTGTAACCCCTAACCCATTTTGTTCTCACGCGTTGATCTTAAAGTTGAACCTCAGTATGACCACTGCGCTATCAGAAATAAAAATAAAAAGATAAAACTGATAAAACTCTCATTACAACGATGTAAATGTGGTGTAAATTTTGAATTTCCAACAACAATAACCAAACAATGATAAGCACAGCTCCCAACGGCTGCAAACGTCACGCGCTTCGGCTTCTGTTTTGACGTCTCATCGTGGTACGGATTTTGACGTTTGTGACGAACGCACACACAACACAAGAAGAGAAAGCAAGTGGTAGGAAACAATCGAGAGCGAACGAAGGTTTTTAAAGACAGAAAAGCAATAGACATTTTGTAACGTGAATAAAACTCCGTGCAAACAACACCGAGCAGACCGACACCTTTTGCTTGTACCCCCTCTGGTGAGGTGCCTGGCTAGCTGGTTCTGGTTCTCGCTTGCCCAACAGTGAGACGACAGCACGGTCTGTTTACTCATTTTTCCTTTGTGATACTCCACTCTCGATCGATCGAAGTCGCGCGACGAGAATGCAGAATGTCCTGAATTCCGTCAAGGGCACGGCGCTCGGTGTGGCCGAATATTTAACGCCCGTCCTGAAGGTATTGTTTGAGACACGCGTCCATGTGGTTGGTTTCTAATTCTCTTTGTTCTTTCCCTCAACGTCTCCAACACAACACAGGAGTCAAAGTTTCGCGAGACGGGTGTGCTTACGCCGGAAGAGTTCATTGCCGCCGGGGACCATCTGACCCACCACTGTCCGACCTGGTCCTGGGCGGTGGGCGATGAGAGCAAAATCAAGCCTTATCTGCCGAAGGGTAATTATTTCCTCGTTGCTGGATTGTTTTGGTGCCTTCTATTTACGTTCTATCTTTCGTGGGTTAAACATTATCTCACAGATAAACAGTTTCTGATTACGCGCAACGTACCGTGCCGACGGCGCTGCAAACAGATCGAGTTCGTCGGGGAGGAAAATCTGGTAGAGGAGAACGATCCGGACGGTGGGTGGGTGGAGACGCACCACTACAATCCGGACGAGGCGGGCAGCTCCGGGCTGGAGGATAAGGTGTGCGAGATGAAGCTGGACAGCTCGCGGATCGAGGACGAACCGGCGGCCGATATGGACGATCCGCGCAATCTGGATGATGGAGATGGTGATGGAGGGCAGGATGATGATGAGGACGGTGCGGCGATCGATATGGATGAGTTCGAGGAGAGCGGTTTGCTGGAAATGGTCGATCCGGTAGGAATTTGCGGGAAGGGATGTTTCAGTTGTTTTCTTACCAAACATGTTTGTATGTAACCTTTTCTATTTCTTGCAGTCAAATGCACTACTTCCAGCACCGAACGAGAAGCCGAAACCGACGGTCGCTGTGTCCGAGACGGAGGGAGACTCGGTCGTACGCACCCGTACCTACGATCTGCACATCACCTACGACAAATACTACCAAACGCCCCGGCTCTGGGTGATCGGGTACGATGAAAACCGCAAGCTGCTAAGCGTGGAGCAGATGTACGATGACGTCAGCCAGGATCATGCGAAGAAAACGGTCACCATGGAAACGCATCCGCATCTGCCCGGACCCAACATGGCGTCGGTGCATCCGTGCAAGTGAGTGTACATTTCCTTTTAGTGTGTCTATATACTCATTGGTTTTAACATTTGATGATACCTCTCCTCCTTTTTTGATAGACACGCGGACATTATGAAGAAAATCATTCAAACGGTGGAGGAAGGGGGTGGCGAACTGGGCGTGCACATGTATCTCATCATCTTTCTGAAGTTCGTCCAAACCGTCATACCGACGATCGAGTACGATTTTACGCAAAACTTTAACATTACCAACCACAAATAAGGCGGGATGTGGAATGTGGTGCTATCGAGCCAGAATCCCCAGACCCCGTGGAGCAGCAGCAAGCAGACACAAAGCTTAGCCTACGATTAGTGGTCGCTTAAAAGCATAAAAAAAAAACAAATCATATTGCTCTGTGCGTGATGGTGTTAATCGGCTCTCGGAGGGCTTTGCGGAAGGCATCGTGTACCTTTTGTGTTTAAATTTCCCTGTTTTTTGTTGTCCTTGTTTTTCCGTTCGTCCATTTGCGTCATGTTTAAATTTTTCAGCTGTCCGTGTGTTAAGTTGTGGCGTATTGTACTTTGTGTTGTTGAGTCCCCCAAATGAAACACCCAAATGATATTTAAATACTCCACAATTGCACGATCCAGCGCGCCTGGTGTTGTGTGGAGCTTTCAGAGTAAAGACTAAGATGGTTTAACATGATGCAGGCGTGATATATATATATATATATAAATGTGTATAGAGGGGGAGCAGCTTAACGGGAGGCTCTGGACGTTGTTTGAAGTGATTGAGAAAGTAGTTTTTAAAATTTAAAGTATCTTGTAGATCGTCTTGCAAAGGTTGGGTTACGCTCGAATTATTAAGTGCCTTGTTCTGCATCCTTTCCATGTTGCTTTCGCGTTTAACATTGAACACAATAAGTGATCTTACTATCTTTATGTGGAACTTCTCGTGACTCTTAAGTTTACCAACCTCAGTGTCAGAGTGTAGACATCGCTTAAAGGCGGATATCTTCCGTTTTCAAAAACAATCACATAAAAAGCATCGATGTGTTGTGCTGAGCGGAGCAACTGCGGGATGCCTTTATTTGTAGGAATTTCTGGAAATTTCTATATTCTGAAGAAGTTTTAAGATTTTAGAGCACTATCTGAGGTACTGAAAGCGTGTCTACCTGTCTGACACCATTCTTCGAAGCAGTAGTAGAGGCAGTGCATTCACCTTAGGAATGGCTTGGCACGATCGTTACTTCATACTACCACATCTCTGCAACGAGAGCTGAAGATCTGCAACTGATCCGAAGCATTGTAGGTACTCCTTGTTCCATGAACTTCCGAAATCCCGAAGACTTGCAAGAAGATACTCAATGTAGGATACATCTACATCTTCCGAGTGATCCTTAGAACACCGATACGTCTCACGGGACGATCTCCCGTTTGCCAAGCTGCTTGAGTGGATCGCAGAGACTGACTTATATCTTCGGGCGGATTTCATATCTTCTTTACACGCGTTTCGCGAGTTTTACAGCTTGCTGGTAGCCTCCAAATGCTTCATTACTAGAGCTGAATTCCTAAAACAGCTCCTCTCGCGGGAACTACACTGATCACTCAGTGCATGCCTGGGAGCACAGCAGCCGCGTGAAAGATCACGCCGAAAGCGAAGCATGCGACGACCGGCCGCGAGGTGATGATGCTTCAAAGTGTTGCTGGGCCCGTCGGTCGCCACCGCTCATACTCGGCACCCGTGGGACGGTTGTGTGTTGTGGCGTACATATCGAGAGAACTGCTGCCTGGCTCGAGAGTCCGAGAATATTAGGTCTCGCTGAGGCACCTCGCTGAGCTGTGGACGGCGGGAGCGACACAAGAGAAGAGCAGATGTTGGTAGTTGGCTTCCCGCGCGCGGCTTCGACACACGACGGGCGCGAGAAATTTATTCGTACATCCGAGCAACGACGGAGCATATGGGGTGTGATGCCGGTGAGGTGCAAAAAAAAACGGGAACAGGCCGGAGCACTATAGAGAGACAGCCAGAGAGAAGAGAGTCGGAGCGAGAGGAGGCTGCCACTGCTGCTGTGGCCCGCACACACTCTTGAAAAGGATCGCAGAGGAAGAGGGCCAAAACACTCAACGCGAACAGAAACGAAAACAAACAGAGAAGCAGCAGCAGCAGCAGCAGCAGCGGCAGGCAGCAAAACACGACAACAACAAAGCGTGCAGCTGGAGAAAATAGAGAAAAAGATTGCACGGCGAGAAGGAGCATATCTCCGTGCCATGAAGAAAGAGTGTTTCTAAGATGTAATCAAATATTGACGTCGGCATTGTGGTACAATTCAACATAACCACAACATTCCATGTACGCCATTTGTCATTTCGCTTGGGCTTGTTGTCAACGCACACGCACACACACACACACTCACAGGCATAGAAACAACCCCATTTTTTCCCCATTTTACCGTTCAGTTTTTGACAGTCAGCCGATAGAGGTGCGTTGTGCAGCCACTGCCGTGTACCCGTGGACAGTTTTCCCCACTTTTCCCACCAGTTCCCCGGGCTGGCTTGTGCGACGTGGAAAGGCATCGAAGAGTTTCTTTCCCTGTGCTTGCGGAACAACGAGAGCTCATCTCGCTGCCGCAATCTATAGAGCAAATAAAATACACGCGAGCAGAAGAGCGCAAGTGAGAGCGGAAGGCATCGGCGCGGTGAGAAGGCGTGAGTTTTTTGTTTTTTTGGTGGGCAACGGGTTGAAAAGGTAGAGAGAAAAAACAAGAGGGAAGACGAGAAAGGTTCTTTTTTATCTGGCTGCCTGGCCAGTGCGCGAGCATTGTTCGCCTGCGTGGAGCGAGCGAGCGCGCGTACCTGCGTGTATTGGTGTGCACACGGGGCGAGCTGTCACACGCACACTCACACACACACACGTTCTAACGCGCGTTGTGAGGGCCCGAAGGGAGATTCGCTCGAACCGTCGAGAGCGTGAGCGAGCGTCGCCATATTGTTCGTGAGCGTAGTGCGAGTAGGTCGATTTTTCCGTAGAGCTACCTGCGGACGGGCGCGCGCGTTACCGTGTAAGTGTGTAAGAGGGCCACTGTAGAGCGGGCTACTGGCGGCCGTCGTTCTCCGGGTGTCGTTCCGGATTGCATTTCAGCGCGCGGGGCTCTGGCCGGGTAGAGTGCTCTTTCTCGGGTGTCTCTGGGAGCAGAGCAGAGAAGAGCAGAAAGAGAGCGGGGAAAAGCCCGTGCGGTCTGCAGAGAACGCGGCCGCTGCTTGTGGTGTGGGTTTATCTTTGCCGTGGCATTTTTTGTTCTTTCTTTCTTTCCCTCGATCCCGTTACGCGAGAAAGAGCGAGAGCGAGATACAGGGAGAGGGAGTGAGAACGCAAGAAGAAATTCTGTGTGTGTGTGTGTGTGTCAGTGCGTACGCGCGCGTTCTAACAGAGCAAACGAGGAGGGAGCGTTTTTGTTCTCCAACTCTACTCTGTATATCATTTTTTAATATTTTCGGCTTGTGTCACTGTATAGAGAGCAAAAAGCAGAAAAGAAGAAAAAAAATGGTAACGGAAAGTCTTCCCTCCGTCACCCCGCCCCATACAGCAACGCAGGGCTGAAGGGTGAAAGAAAGGAGGACAACGACTCCCCCCTGCCGCCCCACATCTCCCACCCTTAAGAGGGTAGTGAACGCGCACTACGTAGCGTGTGGAGTGCAAGACGTGTGTGCCGTGGCCCGGGGTACGGGTACGAGAGAGCGCGCGCGCGCGCGCGCGTGTACGTGTCCGTGCGGTGGTGGTGTGCGTGCCCGCACACTCCGCTGGGCGTGTGTGTTTGCGGGAGTTTTTCCTCTGCCTACGCGATCGAAATGGGCCCGGGGGTGTTTGGAAAATAGAATGCGCGTGTGTGTGAGTAATATAATACTAATACGTGTGTAATTTCATGTTTCTTTCTTTAGCACAGGCGGATGGTGTGAATGGAAATTGAATTGAGTTGAGTGGCTGTTCTGTTGCTGCTGTGAAAACCAGCCGATTTTGAAGTGGAAAACTTACCTACTGGTCTAGTCACACACACACCCCCCTTATTGCTAGGTGGAGAGTGGAGCAAGTGTGGTGCAAGTGTGTGTGCGTGTGTGTAGTGGAAAGAAAAACGCGTTATTTTCGGTTCCGCGAGGAGAAGAATACTCGCCGTCGCAGCTAAAAATCGTGAGTGAGTGAGAGCGGGCAGTGTGAATTGTGAGCAATAGCAATAACAAAAAGTGCAATTAAAGAAGAAGAAGCAGAGAAAAGGAAAAACAAAATCACAGTGTGCGGAAATTTTGTTTGAGATTGCTCCCCCGGTGGCGTGAGAGATAGTTGTGTCGCTCTGCGTGTGTGTGTGTGTGTGTGTGTGTGTGTGTGTGTAGTAGTAGTGTGTGCTGAGAGGAAGGCATTTGATTAGAGAAGCGAAGCAAAAAGTCAACAACACAAACGGGAGCCTGAATGACGATGTCGCTCCCGATTAACTCGCTGTACAGCCTGACCTGGGGCGACTACGGCACCTCGCTGGTGTCCGCGGTCCAGCTGCTCCGGTGCCATGGCGACCTGGTGGACGTCACACTGGCCGCCGGTGGCCGGAGCTTCCCCGCGCACAAGATCGTCCTGTGTGCCGCCAGCCCGTTCCTGCTCGATCTGCTGAAGGTAAGGGAAGGCTGGTGGAGTGGTGATTGCGTTGCATTGCTTCCTTTTCTTTACGTTCTTTCCCTCCCCCCTCCCCCCACACGCTAGTTCACTTTGTCGTCATTTCGCCGTGTGTATGTGCGCGGGCGCATTGCGCTGCTGCTGGTGGTGTGTGTGTGTCCGTGTTGAATGGGCAAAGAGGGTGAAGTGAAGGGACTGAAAGTCTCTTGAGTTAAATATAGAGCGACACGGTACTACAGTCTATGTGTGTATGTGTGTGTGTATGTAAAAAGAGAAAAAATATCTCTTTCAATAATGTTTTTTTTCGTTTTTTTTCCATCCTATGTGTGTGTGTTTGTGTGCTTATCACTTCATAACAGAGAATAATCGTCCGCAGGGTTGGTTGGGAGAACGCAAGAGCAAAAAGATTATAGGGGCGTGCTTGTGTGCGTGAGTGTGTGTGGCTCATTTTCGCCCACCATCTTACTCTCCGTAGTGAGCAGCACGTGAGCGTGCGCTCGCTCCGAGTGAGCAGCGAGAGATGAGATGATTGGATTTCGTCTTTCGGAGATTCGCTTTTTAAACGTGTATTTTCCACAACATTTCTTTAAATTTTCATTCAACAAAAAACAATTTGTAATATTTCAAGAATTTAATACAAAACAAAACATTTTCAAGGGTAAAAAAAGTCCCAAAACGAGAAGTGTCGTATGAGACTCCCTCTTCTCAAGTGAGATGAAAAACGGTAGTCTCTCTCCTAACGTGGCTCTGCTGTGTGCCCTGCGTGTGTGCGTTAGAGAAAAGGAAGCCGAACGGCGAAAAAGAGACTGCCGCGATAGAGAGCGCACTGTCAGAGCCGTGTGCGGGAGAGAGAGAGAGAAAGAAAAAGGAGAGGCAAGGAGAGCGCAGGAGAGAACGAGAGCGCGATGCTTTGCCTTTCACATCGGTGTGAACAAACGTCAGAGCACACAGCACTCTTCTGTCGCTTTGCTAGTCTCCCAAACAAGACCGAACCGGCACGGCTGGCAGTGTTGCCAGACTGTGGGATGATGTCGTTTGTGGAATATTTGTTAAAAAAAAGTAAATAATATTTATTGCACACGACGTCACTTTATTGTTTATTGCCGCTTTATTAAATGTCTCTGCCGTTTGCAATTGCAACAGAAGCCAGGGCCATATTACAAGTTCAAATAGCGAATTAGCATTAAAAACCAGTAGTAAATGATTTTGCTCATTAAAATTCCTTTCCCAGGGTGACGTTTGAATGCTAATGTGTATGGGCGCTTGTGTAAGTGTGTGTGGTGCTATTTTTAATACACACCACCCGTTTTCATTCCTCCTCGTTAAAAAAGAGACTTTGGAGTTGGCTTTCTCTTTGCCGTTATTTCAAAGTGTGTGCGTGTGTGCAAATGCTTGTTGAGCCAAATTCCGACCTATGGGGGTTAGATTTTGCATTCTCTGTTTTCATTCCCCCCCCCCCCCCAACTCTGGGGGTGTTTTGACGTGTGCAGAAAAGCAAAACAGAGAAATGTGCAAATTGCACTTCTCTCCCTCTCGCTGTCTCTCTGTTTACAGCTCCTCGTGCACATGCACTCTTGAGAAGAGGAAGAAGAAGAAGAAAAATGTAGACCATACAAACACGCACGCACACGAGACGATAATCCAAGCAGTGGTAGGTTGATGAGAAGGGTGCAAAGTATGGAATGAGAAAGAAGCGCGCATGAATCCTCTCATCAAGAGGGGTTTGTGTGCGTGTGTGTGTGTGTGTGTGCGTGCGCGAGTATCCTCTTTCCACCAGGGGGGTCGGGAGAAGCTCTCGGAGACACAGAAAACGAATTCCCTTTTTTCGCACCCACAACCCTCATGATCTCGCTCAATAAATGATGAGTTTGCCTGGCGTGTTGTGTGTTTGCGTAGCACAACGTGAGTGCGTAGAGAAGAAGGAACATTTGTCTCTGGGTACACACATTGGCACAAAGCGCAACCTGTGTGTGCCTGTGAGAATGGAGATCGAGCTGTAGGTGCGTCGCTCTGTTTTGATTTTTTCCCCCTCTGACGGATTCGCATTCGCCAAAAAACATTCATAAACAAACGCGCGCCTTAGTAGTTTATTGGAAGAGAGGAGTGATGAGGAGAAGAGGCTTTTCTGGCTGGGTGGGTTAGTGATGGGAATTTTCGGGTGGTTTTGCGTTTCACACCGTTTCCTGGAAGTGATTTAAATGTCCGTTTTTTTCAAACCTGACACACTCACTTCCTCCCCAAAGTGGTGGCATTCTTCCCGGAAAGCGTTTTAAGCAGTTGTGCATCATACATGAGCACACAATAGAGCTGCTGTTGGTAGCAATGTCAGCGTCACGTACTCTATTGTGATAATCAGAGGTGATACTCAAACCTATTGGTGTGATCAATGCATGCTTCGTGACATGTTTGCGACCATCGCTGGGTCAGTCACTATGTCATGACTTTTTTTTTACTTTTATCAGTTCTGCAAAAAGTCACTGACAAAGTCATGACAAATTCCGGCTGAAACAAAATAATGTCAGCATCACGAGCTCTACTGTGATGATCAGAGGTGGGACTCAAACAGTTGGTGCGACCATCACATGCTTGGTGACATTTTGTGCAACCAACTCTAGGTCAGTAACTTGGTCGCGACATTTTCTGATGGTGATAATCACAAAATTCTTTGAATATACTTGGTGAGTGACCAAGAATTGGGTGCTAAACAAAATGTCATCAAGCATATGATTGATCCTCCAACTGTTTGAGCCTCACCTCTGATCATCTCAGTTGTGTACGTGAGCTGATTTGAGCTTCGGTTCAGTCATGAGTGTTGGTGACTGAAACAGTGGCATTTGCCAGCACTGTTCACAACGAGAAAAAGTCATGATTATGCTTGTGACGGCGTTATGCTTAGCTTGTGAGTCAGAATAGTGAATATCTCGTGATGCTCATGACATTTTGCAGCACTGGTTATGTGTCTTCTACGGTAGAAAATTATAATTTTTTAAAATAAAATACTTTCATACCACTTTAAAATTAAATTGAGTGTTTGATGTATTTTTTCATTGATTAAAATGAATGTTTTTTTGAAAATCATTGTTCCAGAGCTGCTGTTAAATGCTATCCGTCTCAACAATATGTGTCCCTATTTGTTCAATAAACAATGTTTTCCCTCTCCAATGTTTCATTTGTCCCACTTTCCTGCCGAGAGGGGCTGACGCGCCTTTATTATCTATCAGTCATAAAAGATACATAATTTACCAACGAAAGGCGCGCACCACACGGACCAGGAACTCCGTTGTTGTTGCCCGTTGGCATGACATTCCTCTTCCAACTCCATCTCCCTCCACTTCGGGCGGGCGTGATAAAGCAATCGACGAAGGAAAGGACGACATGCGAAACCACCCTCTACATACACACATACACGCCGAACACAAAGGCCACAGGCGAAAGGGCGGGCGTGTCGGTGGCGCAATTCCATTTGATTCTGCGCAATGGGTGGGTGTTTGCGCAAAAAGAAAAAGAAACGGAGAATTGGAAATGTCCGCACATCAAAGCGCATTTTTGTGTCCAATCTATGAAGCATAAGAAAAGCATAAAAAATAATGATAAATTTTGCGTTCGAAATCGAATAAAAGCATAAAAAAAACTGATTATAGATGCCAAAAGGGGTTGGGAGGTGGTGTGTAGCAATGGAACGGAGGAATGGTTTGTGTTGTCACACTCAAACACACACACACTTACACACAGTGCGAATCGATAAAACAATTTCTCGTAAAAAAGTATGTTAGAAATCCTTTCCCCCTCTCTCTCTCTCTTTCTCTCTCTTTTTGGTTCCACTTTCTCATTTCGTTTGTTTGTCGTCTCCCTTTTTCTCCGTCGATTTATCCCATTCTCTGCCTTTGCTCACCGACCCAAACGCTCTTCCCTCTCCTCTAACACTTTCCATCCTCTCGCTCGCTCTCTGTCTCTCTCTCCATTGCTGTGGGTGGGTAGGTGGAGGTTGGGTGATTGTTTGCGCCTCACTGTCTCGAGCATATTGTACGTGTGGCGGGAAATCAACCCTCATCAACTTCTCTTTAGAGCTGAGTGAGATATTCCACCACCAACAACACCTCTGCTCCCGTCGCCACCATCAAGTCCCATGAGCGTGTGTGGGTTGAAAGTGATCTTCTCTCCACGAGCGCAATCTCTTAAATAGAAGAAAAAAGCGCGGCCCCACGTTTCCCTCACGCGCAATGTTTCGGAATTCTCTGTTTTGATGCTGCTGCCCTGACTCACTGACTCACGCGACTTCTCTCCCTCTCTCTCTCTCTCTGCTTCTTCCACATCAACAGAACACACCGTGCAAGCATCCCGTCGTAATGTTGGCCGGCGTCAACGCGAACGATCTGGAGGCGCTGCTGGAGTTCGTGTACCGGGGCGAGGTCAGTGTGGACCATTCGCAGCTGCCGTCGCTGCTGCAGGCCGCCCACTGTCTCAACATCCAGGGCCTGGCGCCCCAGACGGTGTCGCACAAGGACGACAACACGACGTACACCACGTCGATCCAGCTGCACCCGACGCTCGTGCCCCAGAACCACGTCAAGGCGGTGATCGACGTGGGCAACAATGTTTGCGTGAGTAAACGGTCACTTCCAACCACGGGGAAGAATCACGGATCATCTCGTCTCGCGGCGGCGAATGATGCACCCTAAAAAGCATAACATTAACGTTCCGAAACTCACTTTGCCCTTTGTAGACGACGGAAGAACTGATCACGACACTCGGACCCACCCAAACCGTGCAGGCGCAGGTAATCGAAACCATCACACCGGACCAGATGTCGGACGAGGTGACGAAGGACGTGATTAGCCAGTTTCTGCCGACCCGCAAGCGCAAGCAGCGCACCAAGAAAACGGCCAACCAGGGACAGGCGGGCGCTGCGGCGAACAGTGCCGGCGGCACCCAGGCAGCCAAGGTAATGAAAACGACCGACGAAGACGGCACCACGATTCAGGTGATTGTGAACAACCCGGACGAAGCGACCCCGGCCACCCCGAAGGACATCAAGAAGGAAACGAACGCGGACGGCACACCGGTAGACACGAAGGAAGGCATCATCAGTAAGTGGTGGTGGTTGGCTGTGTGGACGAGCGTTGTTTGTTACATTTACGCTGGATGTGTGACGTTTTTTCGTTTTTTGCCTTTTAGAAATCAAGAGCAAATCGCAATCGGAACAACCGGCAACCTGCCCGATCTGTCAGGCCGTAATTAGACAGTCGCGAAACCTGCGTCGGCATCTGGAGCTGAGACATTTCAAGAAACCGGGCGTAAAGAAGGAGCGCGTACGGAAGAGCAAGAAAGGTACACGAGTGTGGGCTATCTGAAGTTTTGAACACTTGGAGAGTTGAAACAAGGAGCTTTACATACTTTAAATTCAATTCACGAATGACTAATAGGCATCAATGACTCTTTATGAGGCAATGTTGCAGTGCCATTTGAGTAGTATTAAGAAAAGTAAATGCTAAAAGCATCGTAGGCCTTATAATTGAACATTCAAAGCTCACATATTTTCACTTTTTTTTTTATTGGAATATGACAAGAACAAACAAAGAGCAATCCTTAACTAATTGTGCTTTCTAATCTCAATTCAATTTCACGATCCAATTGGAATCTTACCTGGTTTTCCAAAGCGCTTACGAATGTAAACATTGTTTTTCACCTTGATGTGCGAGATGGTACAGGGATTTCCAAGCTACTTACGAATGTGCACATCATTATTCACATCCTCCAAGATGTTTTTCAACAGCTGCAAAATAGTGTATTTCCATCATAATGAAATTTCTGTTCTTACACATGATTTTTCACATATCGCACATCACAAAGAACTGTCAAACTAAATCCAGCTTGACCGTAGAAATAATTGATGCGCAATCTTAGATTGCAACGGCTAGATTTGATATATTTATCTATTAAAAAATCTATCTCTCGGACATATAATTTTGAAAATTTATGCGCAATCTGAAAATCCATCGAAATGACGTTTATAGGACAGGGTTTTAACCCGGTGAAAAAGCGATGAAAATAGAGTGTTAAAGTGTTGAAAATCATGCTGAAGAAATTAAAAATCATAATGATGGAAATGAAATATCAGGTTGATGAGAATTAACTTACAACTGACTTGCACATGCTGAATTACAATGTTTACATTAGAAAGTGACTAGGAAAAAGCTGTAAGATGCGCCTCATTTTTATTTAAAAAAAACACCAAATTTTGGTCGATGTTTCAACAGCGGGACTAGGGAGATGTTGATATTTTTGTTCTTATCAGATTTTTCTTGTGTATTTTATAACAATTAAAACACTCCTTTTTCGATGTGTGTCATCCATAGGACAAGCTGCAAACGCAAACCAGGCAAACGGAGGCAACGGCACAAACCCAGGCAACGGTACGGTAGTCGCGGGCGATCAGGTCGGACAGCAAGCGCAACAGGTCGTACAGCAGCAGGCCCAACAGCAGCAGGTACAGCAGCAGGGCCAGCAGCAGACAACGATCGACTCGACCGGCACGATATCCGTCACCGTTTCCCAGGCCCAGGCACAGCAGATCGAACAGGCAGCCGCCAACGGACAGCAGCACGTGGTCACGCAGCACGAAAACGCGGACGGCACCACCTCGCTCTCGATCGCACAGGTACAAACGCTCGATGGCCACCAGCTCGCAATTGGAAATCTCAATCAGGTATGCTCCTTAATAACTAATCCTTAATAACTCAACCAGAGTGAGGGAATGTGATCTTAATTTCATTCGCTTTTTCTCGCCCTGTAGGCCACACTGATCCGAACCGGCGAACCGATCGAAACGGGCATCATTGCAACGCACGAGCCGACGCTACGTCCCCACACGGAGCTGTTCCGCGTCGGCAACACCGTCTACACGATAGAGGAACGTCGGACGGACACCACCAATCGCCTGACTTAGAACGATGCGGACGTCGACAACGGGGAGGGCGACGTTTATGAGATAGTGGAGGGTGTCGATTACGATTGCATCATCGACAGCGGTGTCGACGTCGAAATAGAGGAGGAAACGGGCGAGATGGTGGAACAACAACAACAACAGCAGCATCAGCAGCAGCAACAACAACAACAACAACACGGTTCCAACAACGGCGTTGTTGGACCGATCGTGTTGCACGAGGATGATGTTGGTGGCGATGGCGGTGTTGGTGGTGGTGGTGGTGGTTGTGGTGTTGGTAGTGGTGGTGTTGTAAACCACGTGGAAGAGGTCGAGGAGGATGATGATGTGCGGGAGATAGTGATGGACGCGGGTTCGGTCGTGGCCGTCCGGCAAGCCGATGAGATGATGGTAGGCGCAGGGGACGTCAGTGGCGACACGACGGACGGTGTGATCATCGACGCGACGACGGACGATGAGGAGGAGCTGCTACTGCACCATCATCATCATCACCATAGCCACCATCATCATCAGCAGGTGTTGCAGCATGCACTAGAGGTGGATGAAGACGATCATCATCATCATCATCAGCAGCAGCAGCATGTGGTGAACCAACAGCAACAGCACGACGATCATCATCATCATCATCATCACGTGCATCATGTGGTGGAGGAGGAGGACGATGTGGAGGAGCTCACCGGGGTGGTGGAGGAGCTGGAGGAGGAGGAAATTGTACAGCAGTTCGATGGGTCAACGGTGGTGACCGTTACGACGGCACGGGGTTCGCGAAGTGCGCACCATCACGGCGGTGGTGGTGGCATTAGCTTCGTGACGACCGAGCTGCCCCTGTCGTCGTCGTCCGGTCGTCGGCGGATCGTTCGCCGCACGCTCGGCAACGTGCTGGAGGACGATGTAGTGATTGGCGACGCCGGCGACGGCAGCACGATCGTGGAGGTGTCGGCTGGAGCTAGCACCAGCAAGCAAAGGCACGACGGTGGTGCAGCTAGTACTGCGGAAAGTAGTACGGGCGGTGGCACAGGTACCGCTGGTGAGGATGGTAGTGCGGGAGCAGTAGAAGGAGAAGCGATCGAAGGTGCTGTTGGCGGTGGTGGTGGTGGTGGCGGCGGTGGTGGAGATCATGCCGGTTTGCCATCGTCCTACAAGCATTTCTTTATCCTCTAAAGGAGAGCACACGACAAGCACGCAATGTCGATGCTGGTGTGTTGATGGTTGGATGAGCAACGAGGGGTAGAGATTGGTAGAGATAGAAAGTGTGTTGGCAATGTTTGTATAGATTTTAATTAACTCCTCTCCGTTGTTTCGTTTCACGTCGCCCTTTTAAACGACCCGTTTATTTTTACCTGTATCTTGTTAGAATTTTGCTAGGCAATAGGTTTTACTTGTGCTGGGAAGAAGGTACCTCAAAACAACTCACTCACCCTTTTAGGGAGGGAAAAAGAGAGAGGAGGTATATATGTTTATTTTTTTACATCGATTATTTCATTCTTAATTGAAGCGTTAGGTTTAAAGCACGCGCTGCTGATGCGCCGCGTGTTAGATTGTCGTCATACGCGCGCGCACTGAACAGTGCAACAACCCCGTGCCGTGTCACAATCTGCCGAGATCGAGGAGCACAACCGTTTCAAGTTAATGGTAGTACGGATGAGAAATTCGAATTTCTAGCCACTGTTGTGTGTGCAGGGCGAAAAGTAACAACACTTCGTCATAAGTAAGAGGAAAAGCAAACATGTTACATGTGTTGTTGGCGCGCGATCACTTCATAATTTACCCTTTCGTCGGGTTTCGCGGTACATTTTAGTCACACTTTTCCCCCTTTTTTGTTTTGAGGCGAATAATTTGCCCTTACAAACAAACAAACAGCAGCAACCAACCAATATTGTACATATATAGAGAAGAAGTTGTATGCCACATCGACATATAAAAGGCAGAAGAAAAAGCAACATATTAACCCCCGATTTTTATGATGGTGTATAGAAAGTAACAATCAGCAATGCTATATATTTCAATGTGTAAATCGGCAATGCTGTACTGAGAGTATAAAGGGCACCGTTTGGAGTTGGTGTAAATGAGTTTTAGTAGCGCAAAACCAAGCGCGCTAACCTCCTCCCAGACCCTTAGACAAACCGGGCGCATATGGGCGCTGCGACGGCATTTTTTTGGAGATTAGAATCAAAAGCGAAGAGAAGAGGTAGAGAGTAAAGAGAAAATGCGGGGAAATGCGGGTGGCATAAGGGTAGTTGAAATGTTGTATGGTTTCAGTTTTCCAATTCAAGGAATTATCATTTTAATTTAATTTTTTGCTTAACTGTTTAGCTCAAAGTCAGTTCCGCATTAAATTAAAGGGCAAATTAAAGATAAGGAAAAACCAGTTTTGTCTACTCTAAATCATAGTCTTTCTGCATACGATTTTGATAATGAGATAGAAAGCGAAAGAGACGTAGAAAGATAAAAACAAACTTTTGCAATTCGTTATTCGATATTCTCGATGTCAGAAATGGTGTCCAACGATGACTCTTTTAATGTAGCAAAATATCATACCAACGATCTTGCTCTCTACCATTATGGAAGAGGGATCGTTATTACGTGCAACAAAAGTAATATGGGGAAAATCAAGCCAATCCAATGTTAGTAAAATAAATTCGACTTATTGTGCATGAGTTCGTGATTTCGTACCCGTACTACACCACCACAAACACTTTTATAAAAAAGGAACAATTTAAAAGTCATTCGAACACAGTACGATCATGCCGAACACGATCGGCGGGTAATGTGTAGGATCCGTTGTACCTTTTACAGGGTTTTCCGACATTCAATTTAGAATGTCAATAACATTTTTCATTGCTTGCTAGATGCTTTTCAACAGCTGTCAAATGTTGTATTTTCATCACAATAATTTAGTGGGATTCTTCTAAGTAACTTTCGAATGTGCACATAATTATTCACCGCCTTCAAGATGTTTTCTAAATGGATGTCAAATGGTGTATGTGTATCATAATAAAAATTCAGTTCTTACACATGATTTTCAACACTTCACAAATATCTGTCAAATTCAATGCAGTTTGAGACGTGTTAAACATTATGTGGACGAACTGAAACATTATTGTGATGCAATTATAACACTTGACAGCTGTTGAAAAACATCTTGAAGGCGGTGAATAATGATGTCCACATAGAAACCCTTTATCAATTCTTCCATATGATGTTCAACACGTCTCAAACTGGATTGAGTTTGACAGTTCTTTGTGAAGTGTTGAAAATCATGTGTATGAAATGAAACTTTATTATGATGCAAATACAATGTATGACAGCTGTTGAAAATCATCGTACAGGTGGTGCACATTCGAATCTGACTTGGAATCTGACCCTGTACTTTGCATCGTTCAACAGTGTGTGTAGTAGTGTTTTGCAGGGTAAATTTGTGTAGCAAGCCCTTGACAGTACGTGTCAACGTACTGTGTTTGAACGTACATAACGTGTTTGAGTTCGCTTTAAGTGCATTTTCTCCTCCTTACTCTTTAGCTGGACACGTTTGTTCCATCTCTTCTCTTGCTCTATTTTTTTCAATCGATCGATTTCAACGACCTAAAACGAATAGCCCTCGGCCATACATCTGCATCTGTTTTTGTTTTATTTCTTAAAAAAAGGTAGCTTAACGTGTTTCCCGTGTTTTTAACAAAAAATAATCTATTCTGCAATAAAATCGAGCTGTTGTTATTTCCGGCACGATATACACACACATTAATGGTGTGCCGTTATTTAAGTAATCGTATCCCCGCATTTCATGCCCTTTTTGCTCTTGTGTGTACAGATTGGTCACCGCGGAATAGTTGAATGTATGTTTGAAAAAAAAAGAAGGTTAAAAACGATAGCAAAAATGCTTTTTTTTTTTAACGTGTTCGGTTTTTGTTTGTTTTGGTGCCGAAGAATGTTCATACATCGAGACACAACATAATTAGAGAAAAATTGCACATATTACATATGACGATGCTAAGAAAGTGTGGAAGAGACATAGGGTCGTGTATTGTGTTTGCTAGGAAATACAAGTAAACTTGGAACTGAACGAGCAAACTGTAAAAAAATGCGGCTGCGAAACAGATGATTTAATTTATTATTTCACCATCGTTTAGGGTTTTGCGTGTTACATCAGGTAGTGAAGCCTCTTGTGCAAAAAGGCACTACAACCGCAAGTAGGGAGAGAGAGAGAGAGAGAGGAAAGGGAAAGAATAGATGATTTGGAAACAAGGCAAAGCAAAGAACGGTAATAAAAAATCTTTAAAAGTGAATTAGTGTCTCTTAAAGAACGCAGCTCTATACATATAATTAAACTACTATTATGCGTAGAACAAAAAAGCTGGAAAAAAAACTTGAAACAGAATCAAGTTGGTACTCTAAATTAACGAAGACAAAGCAAAAAGGGTGTAACGCGTAAGAAACAGAGAAAAAAAAACACCCACACACACACAACACGGAAGGGCCAGAGCCAGAGCAGAATTAAACGAATAGTAGCTATTATATATCTATGTTTGGTGTCATTTTATCGCGTTTATACAACAAAGCCCATTGTAATAGTAATAATGAACCCCCCACCCCCTCCCCCTCATCCATCCTTCCCTCTCCCCCAACCCGTTCACTCTCTCACCAACAACCAAACTACATTCACGCAACAAGCAAAGGAATGTTGTGAACCATCTTCATTATTATTATTATGATACACTTAACGTAAAAAAACGTGAAGAAAAATTATGAAACATGTGAGTGAAACGTGAGTGTGTGTTTTGTCCAAAATTTTACAATTAGACGAAAAAAAAAGAAGCTAACCAAAATAAGAACGAATACGAAGCAGAAGCAGCAGCAGCAGCAGCAGCAGAGTACAACTTTAGCGAATAATGAGCTGAGCATCCAGGGGTAATAAAGCATGGCCAATAAAATAAGAATGAAAAATTAAAGGTACGAGATAGCTCTCCCCTTATGCCCCCTCCTCCCACTCCCACCAAGACTCCCCCACACTGAGCGGTGGAAATGAATTGCGACAAGTTTTAGTGGTTAGTAACGGTGAATGTGCAATGGTGAAGCAAATGGTAAATGACACTAAATTGTTGGTATTTTTTTGGATCCACTAACCTCTCAAGAGCAAAGCAAAATGATGTAACATGTTCCATCGATTTTACAGTGAAACAAAAAAAAAACAAACAAACACTCATCTCTATTTCCTCTCAGCGCCAAAAGAAAGCGATACAATATAAGTTAAACACAGAACAGAAATAGAACCTCTCTAAAGAACAAAACAAAAATGGTCGCACACAATAGTGAACAAAGAAAAGAATATAAATAAACGTGTAAAGAAACACTTACTTCGTGTAACAGACACACAAGCTTTTAATCATGATAAAGCTGTATAAAGCAACAAACTCGTAAATGTAAACGTTTTCTTTCATAACTCATCGAGGCACTTAACGTTTTAAAAAGGAAGAGCAAATGAAGCAAAACAAAAGTATCAAACATAAGGTTGAGGGCGAAGCAGGGGACCGTGTTTTGGACAAATCATGTACACACAGCACAACTTCATTGTTCCACATAACCACATAATGAAGAGAGGGGGGTTGCCATTTTGGATGGATACGCCGCTGTAAAATACAAAACCCTAGCAACAAAGCACACAAGAATATAAATATGAACAAACAGAGAGAGAGAGAGAGAGAGAAAACAAAAACCATTGATAAAGCTTATTCCACTTATTCGATTTCAAAAAAATAGAAGAAAAAGAACGAAAACAATTGTTTCCTTTTTAGATTAACAAAACAAAAAACAAGAACAAGAAACTAATCACCAAACTCTATTATTGATTGTGTAAAGAATTGTGGGGCGAAGCGAACGATTCCTAGTGAAAATTTCAACCAAAAGTTTAAATATAAAATAATAAAAAATCGGGTAAATAATGCAAAAGAATGATAAACAAAACGGGGTAGATAAATTTCACATGATGCGCGCACTCCTTTCTGAATATAAACACGACACGAAAGGGGGAGGAAAATATGTGAACAAAAAATGGAAAATCTTACTGCAATCCATAACACATTTACTACAAATTAAATTAAAAAAAAACAAAGAAAACACTACAGAATTATATCTAATAATGATTGAAATTAAAGAATCCTAAATTATGAAACAAAATCTTAAGTAAGCTAAATTGAAACAGAGAACAAATGGTGACGAGAAGTGTCGAAAAGAGAAGAGAGGAGAAGAGAGAGAAGACAAAGCACAGACAGAACAACAGCAAAACAAACACCGCGAAACGCGAGAACTGAATTGCTCAGCGTTGAGTGTGGTTTGTGTGTGTGTCATGTGTGTGTGGTTGGCGCAAACAACGAGCATGGTAAACCATTATAGATGTGTGTGTAAATAAAGAGAATAATGATGAATAAAAACAAACAAACTATGTGCAGAATGTGTAATTTTGAAGTACAGTTACAGTTAATTTTGAAGTAAAGGATTCAATTCAGGATAGATTTTTTTGACCAGTTCTAGCATGCTTGATACTCTGAGCTTAATCACTTACTACTGAAATTATCAGTATCTTCTCATTACTACTTCGTTCTTCTAGCAACAATTGGCGATCTGATCTATCCTTGCATTAACATGCCTTCATTGAGCAAACGCAACTACAAGAACTTTCGTTTGGATGCTTTCGATGCCCATAATCTTTTTAGCATGATAACAGGTATAAGGAATAGCAACGCGTGTTTTCCTTAACTATTAGTTAATACCCCTAGACCTCCTAGAGGTCCTAGAGGTTGATTAATCCTGCGAAGAAACCATTTTAACGTACTTGTTTGGTCTCCCTGTCTATTCTTTTAGATAACTAGCATTTAGATATGGCAAGATATCTATGATATGATATGAAGAACCTCACTGGAGGATATTATGAAGATCATGGAAAATGTGATAACATATCATATCATAGATATCTTGCCATTTCAGTTTGGTCCAGAGTTAGCAGACACTCCAGAATACGTAAATACCTCGAAGGCACCCGGAAGATATACAGGCCTATTATATTGCGTTCGGCATTCGAGAAGATTCACTCGCACGTTCATTATGTTCATTTTGGTATCGTTTTGCAATCGACGTCTCTCTTCGAGTAACCCGTCAGCAAGTTCGAGTCGATGAAGTGAAAATCGGTACCGTATTGCTCGAACAGGAAGGTGCATTCGAGAGATTTTCTGCCGACAGCTCAAGCTGTCGGGAACGCGCAAATTTAACCACACAAATAATTTAAGCCACTGTGTACGTGTGTAATTAAGTTTAACACAAGTTTATCAACAATTTCATCACTGATATTTACCCCATTTCCATCAAAATTATGGAAAAAAAATATTTTAAAGACGTGCTGAATCCGTTTGTTTACACTCACTCCGACCGACGGTTGCTTCGACCAACTGTCAAACGCACAGATGCTAGAACAAAAATGTCGACGAAACCTTCATCGACTCGAATGGTGAAAACGATACCAATTTTTCTCCCGTTCGACTCGAGTGCTCCCGACGGAATCGACAGTCATTCGAGTAAAATAATAGGCCTGATAGTCCTTCAAAAGTTTCTCAAAACTTCAGCATGTGATATTTGTAAACTACTATGTTTGTACCAAGTGATCTTCTATCCAACGTAATCGACCCTAAAAAATTACACTTGATTTACAAAGCATGATCTTTATAATATTCTCCAGTAAGGTTCTTCATATTTCGTTCAATGCTTTCAACAGGCAAGCTAAATTCTTTGCCAAATCCTGTTTCCCAAGTATCAATGTCTAGTCAAAGATCTGATCTCTTGAAGAGACTGATCGTTAGAGAATCGCTAGAAATCATATCAATCTATTGGTCCTATACACGGCTCAGCATATCCAGACACCTAAGAACAACACTTTATGCTTCGCTCAGTCCCTATTATCTGTTGAAGATCACTCTGATTGTGAAGAAAGGTTAAAGGTGTGAATCATGATGACGTAAAATGATTGTAAATTAAACTTGCTTATTGTTTCGGATATCTTGGAGCAAGCAATTGGACTAACCATCCAGCAAGGAAATAGTTTTAAACAAAACATTTATATTTCCTATCCCGTTCATCGAATACCTCCTCTTCGTACTCTCTACCCAGTACTGCGCGGTGGCAGTCGAGTTATGCTACTACTGTTGCTGTTACACTTAAATTCCCTACCAATATGTATCTGTGTACGTGATGTGCGTGTGTGTGTGTTTTAAGAACCGTTCCTAGCTCTCTCACTCTCTCACCTGCATAACCACAAGTGTATAACGAACCGACCGACGGGATAATACGTTCCTTTGACTAGTGTTTTACAAACACGTTGTACTTCTGTTGCTATCCCTTTCTTCCCTTTCTATCCTTCTTTCGCTCTCTCCTTCTATGTACATATAGTGTTTTAAAATCTGTTTTCTCACAACAAATGCCGTTGTCCCTGTTTTGCCTCCTTTTCTCCTCTCCACATTATAGACACCAAATGCTCCACTTCCATTTTTGTGGAGGATCTTGTCTCTTGTTTCACAAACACCCCTCCTGGTTTCTTCCGCGTTAGTCTTATCTTATAGTATGTACAGGGATCGTTTGTGCTGTATATATATATAGGCGAATCTCATCGCACCCTCCAAAATCACTGCAAGGAAGCAAACCGAGGAGCGCGAAAAGTACCGACGGGGTGCGGGGTTTTGGAATGCGAACACAGTACAGAGCAGAGCTTTAGTTTAGCTTTAAGCACTCGCTGAAGAATTTACCAAGCGTATGGTAAAGATGGGGCCGCACACCGGCCAGACTGTGATCCTCGTCCGGGTAGCTCTGCAGACATTATAGGGTGAGAAAGCTGGGTGAGTGTGGCTGGGCTTACAGGCAGAAGAAAATCGAATCAACTACTTACCACCTGCTTGAACATGATGTCGTGCGTTTCGAGCGCCCGGGCCAGCTGCATCGCCTGCTGGTAGTGGACGTTGTCATCGTACGTACCGTGCACCAGCAGGTACGTCCGATTGCGGAACCGCTCGTGCAGTGCCGTCAGTCGCGACGTTTCATACCCGGCCCGGTTGTCGGTGAGCGTCGGCAGGCCCATGTACCGTTCGGTGTAGATCGAATCGTAAAACAGCCAATCCGTTACCGGTGCCACCGACACGGCACACTGGAAGACGTGCTGCGTATCCTGCGCTAGTGCCATGGCCGATGCGTAACCACCGTAACTCCAGCCCCAGATAGCGATACGCTGCGGGTCGACAAACGGCAGCTGTTCGGCTAGCTTGCGAGCGCCGGTAATCTGATCCTGTACCTCGACCGTACCGAGCTTACGGTAGATCTGGTACATGAGCCGATCGCCGCGCAGTCCACTGCCGCGGCCATCAATCTTCGCGTACACCACGGACCGGTTCGAGGCGAGATGGGTGCCCCAACCGATCGACCAGGTGCCGACGACGTTGGCCGAGTTGGGCCCACCGTACACGTCCACCAGCATCGGATGCTTGACCGCACTGCTGGAGGTGTTGGTGCCGGGTGGGATGAGCAGCATCGCCTTCGCGGTAAACCCATTGCCAAGATCCAGCTCGTGTATCTCGACCCGTGGGATCGCTTTGCCCTTGAGCGCACGCTCCAGATGATCGTTCGATTCCCAGATCTTCATCAGCTTCAGCTGCACAACTGCAAATGGGGAAATGGGATGTTCGTTAACATTGTCTCATGTCTCAATTTGCGAAGCCAAACGCCCTCCCTTACCCTTCTCAGCAACGCTCCACCGATACACGTGCGTCCAGGGAATGTTAGGGCCGCGTGCCTCCAGCACCAAGTAGTTACCACCGTTCGGGCTCATCTGCGCATTGAAGAAGCTCTGCTTTGCACTCACCTCTGTGTCGCACGTCAAGCACTGGCCGGCGGGAGCATTCGGTCGGCCCTCGATCGCGTACACATGCAGCACGTGCGATTCGTTGGCCGTGTTGGCCGTGTAAAAGATCAGATTGCTCTCCGCATCCCAGCGTAGAATCTCCTGCACTACAAACGTACCGCTAGTCACCGGGACGGCCGATCGTTCCGTCGTGGAGATCATCGTCACGTGCTTAAATCCACCGGCAGTACCCTGGGCCTGGGAGGAGATCACTAGGAACTGTGTTCCATCCCCATTAAACACCGGCGCACTAAACAGATCCAACCAACCGGACTCTTCCTTAATCTCGTGCACCGTCATACACTGGCCAGACTCGGGCAGGCATGACTTGATAATGGCATGGTTCTGCACACGATTCATCCAGATCGTTACGAGCCGTTCCTTGGTCCAGCCAACGCTCGTAATGATGTGATCGCGCTGCTGATTCACCAGCTCAACCGGTGGCTCAATCTCCGCCAACTTCCGCCCGGTCAGATCGTACTGGAACAGATGCACCTCCGGGTTCTTGGTGCCCACCTTCGGGTAGTGCAGCGTAAGCTCGCGTGGATACTGATAGTCCGGGTTGCCCGGTGGCCCATAGATTGGGATCTTCATCAGTGGCGTTTCCGTGTCGTTGAAGCGTATGAACGCGATGCGCTTGCCGTCCGGCGAGAACCAGGTGGCAATGTTGGTGGAGAACACTTCCTCCTCGTACACCCAGTCCGGGATGCCGTTGTACACGCTCGGGCTGCCATCGGTGGTGATCTGGATCTCGACCGAGGTCGGCGTTTCGCGGTAGTAGAGGTTGTTCTGGTACACGAACACGAACGAGTGGCCGACGGGGCTCCATTCAACGAGATTGAGGGCACGCTAGATCCAATGTAGAAAGATATTAGGTAAAACGAGAGTTTTTTTTACTCTGGACAACTCATCCAACATACCCTCTGTCCACCGACATTAATCGGAATGACCTGCTTCGTCGCCATATCCACAATATCGTAGATCGCCAGGTAGCTGTGCCGGAAGATCTTGCTGTAGCCGCGCGCTACCAGCAGATACTTGCCGTCGGGCGACAGGTCAAACTTGAAACCCTGCAGCTGCTCTTCGTTCGCCACTCCGAGCAGTGTTTTTGTGTCGTTGTCCTCCGGATCGTACACCATCACCGTGCCGAAGTCGTCGCGGAATATGATTTTCCCATTCGCGGTCCAGGTGCCGGTAAAGCCGCTCGCTGACAGTCGGCCCTGCAGGAAGTCATCCAGCGTGATCGGTTCACCTTCACGTACGATGGGGGCCGTCTCGGGACCGCTTTCCTCCTCATTGCTAGCGGTGAGGATGACCACGAGTGCGACGGCAACGATGGTAAGGATGACGGCCAACGTACCGAGGAGAAGATATCGGCGAAGGTTCCGCTTGCCAGAGCCAACGAGTTCCTGTGAAGGGGTGAAAAGACGATGATGCATTAGTGCAATTGTGTTTCTTGAGGAAGTAAGGTCCTACAGTCTTGTGTAGGAGATCAGTGTATGTGTAGGAGATCTGTGTATGATCGAGTCTACCATATTACACAACTTATATCAACACAACTGGAAAGGAAAATGTGAAGACTGTTTGGATAACAAAATACGGAGACAACGACTGTATCAGATCAATGTCACAACATTGCAAGATACGATATTCCACTATGTGTCCGGTTTACCCAAATCCTTCACTAAACGTGTAGCGCCAGCAAAGAAGAGCCTTAGCTAGGTACAGTAACCCAATTACTTAAAACCCTAAAGGCGAACTGCACGATGACGATTGAAGGATTAAGGAACGGGTAAACAAGACTGTCCACTGCTTCACTAATTCCATGTCAGTCACATTTTAAACTGTTTTTCTAAGACTTCTTTCAGCTATTCTTTGGCCTGTTTTGTATTGGCCAATGTTTTCTTACGTTGTATGGATATGTGTTGCAGTTTCAAACACCTGCATTGAAATTTAGTTTAATACAAATGTGTATTGTGGCAAAAGTGGTAGTTGCCTAGGACTAGGTTTTAAACAAAACATGCCTCGACTGGCAGTAACATCTTCAAAAAAGCCCTTCAATATTTTTTTAAAATATATATATTTTTATAGAGACTTTCAGCACATTGCTTCTCAAAGGTTCTTCAATGATGGATGTACATCAGGTTTCATTTAGGTCTAGTAATAGCCAAATAATAAATCACAATCAGTCGTACCAGTGAACTCGTTCGTTCAAGTGTTCACCGGTGCGGCCAGATTATACAGAACATTTCAATATTATCGATATTACAAAGTCACAGTCTCGTGTTTGCATGAAGAATACAACGTCCAAACATCCAGAGAGACCTTTTAAGGATTAAGGGTCCAAAGTAAATATACTATTGAGGTGAAACAAGATGGATGCAGTTTCCTTACTCAAAATCTCGTTTGGCCATACCATATTGGCGATAGCTGGTGCTGAAGATTATGATGAGCTATTTATTGCAATTGTATCATCAATTCAGATGTTTTAAGCTACGAATGTCATAAATAACACACGAATCTTTCCTCTCAAAGGTGTTCAAGAAGCTTTTGGCACAAAGATACACTAGGCATCTGTAAGTGGGCTAGTGTAAATTGCTCAAATTCTCAAAGAAAAAAGAATCAAAAATGTTAAAATTTCAGGCCTTAGTATCTCCTCCAAAAGATGGAAATAAAGATACTCCATTGATGTGAGAACCTAGATTATGCAGCGGACTCTTAATTACTTAACTGTTTACTCAATCGTTTTTAGAACATGAAACAAATTGAAATAGTCTCAAGGATCATATTAATAAGGTATTTATGGATAATTAATTTGGCTCTGTGTAAGATTTAATCTTCTTATCTAATCCAATAGCTCTGTTCCTATAGTATGGTCCCCACTTACTACTATGGTCCTATTGGATTAACACACTACTGCTTCTGCAAACTATTTCCAGAGCGTTTATCTTTCACATGTTGCATAGTTTGAAGCGTTGAACACAGTTCATCAATTCCAATATATTTAGGCAACAATCCGTTTTAATCAGCGCTTCCATCTGTTGTTTCAATCTTTAATTACAACACCACCAAACCACATAATGAATCTCATGATGAATCGCCGAAAATTACACATCCATCATAATCTTTGTCACACCTTTGAATTGGCTCTTTGGACAGCTTTCGTCACGTCCTTTGTCGGGCAACAATCCGGCCCGGTTATTAAACGACACCAAACACGAGCGCTTCTTTTTCATGCCTTTCCTTATCTGGTACGATAAAGAAGGAGGTGTTTGTTGAAACAATGTTATCGCAAATAGCGCAAACACCAATTAAGAAAAAGGGAAACCCCCAGCGCCCAATCGGGTATGATGATCTTTGGAAGAGGCACCTGATTAGGCATAGCTCCCATAGCTAATTGGAGATGATCGTGGATGGTCATGGACATCCCGTCTGCAGGTTCCCTGTTGCTACCACATTATTCCAAGGTAGTTCCTCCGGTAGGAAGGCCCTAACGGACATTGCAGAGGTTTTCTTTCCATTGCCCTTAACGCAACGAACACGGGCGACGTAAGCCTGCGTCGTGCAAACACACACACAACCGGTCACAAAAAAACCTGTCCACGAACACCGTTTCATAACCGTTCGAACTTCCGAACCCTGCACGGTCGGTGTGGCCGCTGTGCGTCTCGGGGAAAGGGAAAGTGAATCCAATCCGGAAAGTGTACTGTGCACGGAAGGCTAACGCCGCGTGTTGTCCGCCAGTGCATTGCGACCCAAATTTGTTGCGTCGCGGGGGTTTAGATCGCTTCAATTAGTACGCCAGGCACATCGAGCCCCATGGCCCCATTTCGTTTCGCGCTGGAGTAGTGCATGGTACCCTGGCACGTAATAGCCTTGGCTGTACACTCCACAAATATATGCATTACCATCTGGAAAGAAAACCCGAAAAAGCAAAATATTTGTTCATGAAACGCAGTGGCGAAAAGATCGTTGACCACCAGCCAGACCGAGTGGCGATGGCCAATGGGGATTGAAGTATGGGATGAAGTGGTGGTGGTGGTGGTGGTGGTGTATTACGATCAACGCACACGGCGGCTCTGATGCCGTGCAAGGAAATTCCGAACCTGAACGCCGATGGTAGGCGAGCATGCCAGCCCGCGCGCTGAAGACTTTACGGATTGATCGCGTATTTACAATTTCGCTCACTACGCAACACGCGACCATTTGGAGGTTTTGTGTATGTGTGTGTTTAAATAAAGAGACAGAGCGGGACGGAAAGATAGGGAGCTGTTTGTTCTATTATGCAATTGCAAAAAAAAAAGTTATGACGCAAGGCGGCGAAAAGGTGTCCAAGAAGCGATCAACAACCGCGCGATCGTGCATGTCGAAAAGCGGATTCGGGCTTTTATGCGACTCTGATTTGCAGTGGAACGAAATTGATTGATTTACTACCTTACATGGGTTACTTTTATCCTCTTATAAGACGCTTATGAGACTCTTTGATGTTTTTTTTGTATATGAAAATCAATAGTAAACAATTACCTGATCCGAATGTCCGATCTCGATGCTGTTGCCAGTGGATGCTGCCATTTTGAAGGGCTCTCCTTCGTCTCGTTCTCACACCCAAGTCACACTGTTAGTGTCCACGTTCTTTAGTATACAGCTCACAACGAAACTACTCTAACGAGGTACGGGGACATTAAGCTTATAAAATCTCACTTCGACCACACGTCGGCTGTCTTGCAGCGACTAAACTACAAATCCATGCTCGTGTAAGACCCGATAGAACTCCAAAAAAGACTCGCTCTACCAGAGAAGCTTTTACTTGTCACGATACTGTTGTTCTTGCCACGCACGATACGCAGAGCTCCGTTTGCAAGTGTTACCACCCATCTGAACAAACACTTCACCCGGCCGAAAGTGTTCCACCCAGAGAAAAGGTAACACTCCACCACTTTGGAAGATGATATAATCGAATGGAAGTACATTTCACATTTTTTCGAACCGAAATACTTTAAAGTAAGTCTTCCGCCGGACAAATAAACGATCGAGAAAATAACTTTTATTTCTGTCGATTCAGCTAGCAGACTATTTTTTTTTTCCATTGCGTTGGAAGAAATTTGGAGCGTCTTGCGTGCGAGTCGCAGTGTGTGGGGTTTTTTTTATCGTGCGGATGTAGTTCCAACGAATGTGTACACGAGGTTCAATTAAACCAGCATGTTTTACCTGCCCGCAAACACGCTTGATAACAGTTTACAGAGATGTGGTGGAGATGGTAGAGGCAGCCAGTATCTCGTATCTCGCTAATTGCTGAACAAAGGCGGTCATGCCGTGGCTAGCCGTTCAATAACGTCGAATTATAAGGGTGTGTTCGATTTTGTGGGTAACCGGGCGGTTAAATGCACAAGGAGAGCATATGCTTTATGCTGGGTATAATTGAGGACGGAATTTAAGAGCTTATCGGAAAGAGTATTTGCTGGGAAACGGGACAACTTTTAGGATTTTGTGAGCAATTTTCGAAAATAATAAACCGTTGCTTCTTTGGCATAGAAAAAACATCTTCAAGGCTCTTTAGGAAAGTAGTTGGTTTAAGGAGCTTCATTTACACACACTTCTACAGATTTGAAATGTAATATTTCCAGCATGCACAGTCCAGAACCTGTCAATATTCTATAAGAGACTACGGATCATATGGAATAAGATAAGAAAACCGTAGTACACAATTATAATCTAATTAATGAATCTAATTCAAATATATCAATATATTATTCAAGGTTTATACATTAGGACAATTTACCCGCTTTGATAGAGTCACGAATCTTCAGAGATTCGTCAATTCTGGAGTCCAACAAACCGTGATAAACAAAAATTATTACAGCTATATTAAAAATTGTCAAAAGTGTAATATAGCTTTAAAGACAAATTGCTTTCCAAAGATCTAGGAACAGATGAGGTAGACTCTGCGTCTGCATCATATTCTGCCTCTTTGGACCGCGTGATCATATCCATCTTATGTAAGCTAATCAAGCTTAAATTGCTGCATTACCGAAGTTTTAGCTACGAATGAAGTAATTAAGGATTTGAATTTCACAAGACTACTCTTGAGATTCCAGAACTACTCACTCTGTTCAGATCTCAGAGAGAACTTCAGAGAGATCCTTCAAAGAGTCAAAATAAATATAGGATTTGCGAACCGAACACAGCCCGTATTTGGGTTATGAAATGCGGAAGCAGAGGTACACTAGATAGCGTAGACACATCCTTCGTAAGTAGTAAGATGTATGGCTAAAAGTATCCCTAATAATAGGTCTAGTTTGATTACAAATCTCTCTAACCTTGGTACCGTTTCAGCTCTCGATCTATGGTGAATAATGAGAGCTAAGAAGCTCTTATATTCTTATAAATCTGATGATATCAGCATTAATACTTAAGAATGTTAAGTAATATTTAGTACAAAAAAAGAACTTTGGATTATCTAAGATTAAACTATTTGCATACCATAGCTCACAACTATGTCCATTATCGTATGGTTCTTAAAGCTTATTTTCACGCTTTATATCTCGATTGTTTAAAGAAGACATTCCTCAACATCACCCTTTTCACAACAAAGGAGCAAAAATGTTTAGAGGTTCAAAGTTCAAATCTATTAAAATAAACCAAAATAAAACGTATTCATCGATAACCCCACAAATAAAAGCATCAATCTTTGATCAATGTTTCAATCTATAAGCCCCAAAAGAGTTCTTAAAATAGCCCAAATTGGTGGCTTACGGAATTGATTTCCTGGTCGTGTGGTTCGCCTAATCAAAACCAATCTAAACGATCAATTTAATGTTTTTCCCTTTCCGTCAAAGATCTCCACTTTCCGACAGCCATCCGTTGCACGGCTTGTGACCGTTGTGACTGGATCGAACATCCCGGAACTCCCATGCGGTTGGGTGATCAAATCGTTTTCCCGTCTTCCTTCCTGTGTGTCCGGTGTGCTGTGTCGGGTCCGGTGTGTACTTAAATTACCGCTTAAAACCATCACCGGTTGACAGTGGCTGACGGACAGGCTGTCGAGCTTGAAAAGTGTCGAGCGGTTCCGGTGTGAACGTGCCACAACGAAAACAATCACGAGAGCTGCGAATTAGCAACCCATTCTTCACGCTTGCGCTGCTGCAGCAAAGGTTGTTGCAGCACAATGCTGGCTAAACGGGTGGTTTAATGTTCATCCTTTTGGCGAACATTACACCTACACCTTGCATGCAGGCAACACTGTAAACGAACCATTTATTTGAATGATAGGATGCGCTTTGTCGCATCATCTTGTTACACATCGTTATTACGTCCCGGTTGGGTGGGCAGAAAAAAATTGTGCCGTAAATCGTCTGCCTATATATGCATCACACATGCCACATTCAAAATTCATGGTCCACACACACACACACCCGTTGTCGTTAGATTGCCCAGGGAAAAGAAATCTACAATCTTGCCAGCGCAGCGAGATCTCGCACCCCGTCCAATGATTCGTAACGATTCGCTCTAATTAAGGTTCATCTAAAACTTATCCAATTTGATTGACCGATTTGTCACCCTCCGGGGAGAGCCGAGGCCGATGATGTGTCCCGCGTCATGGGCCAGCTACCAGCGAAAAGGTTCGCTTCGGTCATCCGCTTCCCGGAACGGTTGGTGAGTGAGTGTGTTCGTACGAGCAGAGCTGGTCATGCGGAGATATTTTCTATAGGCATTTTCTTCTGCCCATCCCAATGGGCCTGTGGACTTTCACTAATCCATCATCTTGCTGTACGAGTGTACGTGTGTGTGTGCGTTCTCAGTTCGATTAACATTAATTAACCCATCGTACACTGTGCGGCAGTGGATTGCTCCACTTAAAGTCTCACCAGAACTCGGCCCGTTCTTTAAAGACTACTCCAAATCCCGATGGGAAGCGAAGCGTAGCGTAGTCTCGGCACTCAAGCTATGCCATTACAACAGCGTCGGTGTGTCTCGGCGGATAGGTTACACGCGGCGGAAACAATCTGGTCGTTCATCTAAGCAGAGTAAGTGGCATCTCTTGCTTGTAAGTACACACCGAGTTCCGCTTACACTCGCCGCTCGCTCAACCCAATGCCCCAAACCGGCCACCAACCGGGGCAGTGGAGCACATGGGAGCACACTTCACACGAAGCAGAATTGCACCGTCAGGATGCACTCGGGGATGCACGTTTGCATTTTTCATGAAGCCATCTTGGCTCGCAGGAACTACTCCTAGGCGCTCGGGATGACATCCTGAAGGATCTCACGTATACGTTCCCACAGTGCACTGCCGTGTGTGTGCCGTCTTGACCTGAAGGCATTACTGTCTCCCCTGTGCCCTCCAAGATCCTGTGTCGTTAAACTGCCACTTATCACACGCTGGTGGAGGTGGTGGTGGTGGTGGTGTTGTCATCGTCATCGTCGGCGGTGCCTTCGCTGACAATGTTTGCTGGCTGTGCTCGGTGTGGCGTGCATTTGGATGCACATCCAAAGGTTTATACATTATTTATATAGTGTGGCGCTTTACACACCTCCTCCTTTGGCCGGGGGCGGGATGAAAGGATTAAACAATGTTTACCATCGATAAAAACGTACCCGGCCATCATGGGGACAGTGAACGAGCGCGGGAGAGCCACATTTCAATCTTCGCTCTGGGAGTTGTTAAATTAAAACACCACCAGCTCAGTCAAGCGTTACTGGGGCCGTTTGAACCGTTTTTTGGGAGAAGATGAATGGCGTTTCAGAAAACGTTTCATCTTAGAGCTTCTCCTCGACCGGGGGAGGCGGTTCGCTTGTGGTGAAAGAATGTTTTAAATTGATTTTGGGAGCCTTTTGTTCGAATTTTATTGAAGCAACTGTTCCAGAATTCATCTCGCATGTCCCACCCAAAAGCACGAAACCTTACAATGGTTTGAGCTGCAGCTTTGCAAAGAAAAGGCCGCATTCTCAATGGCTTCGGTTGGATGAATTTTGCACTGGCAATTGGCACTACTTGTTGTCATCTTCTTTGTTGTAAGTCGGGGGAGAAAAAGTAACCCACTGCGGTGGGTTTACAATTAATCAATTTTTGCTGCCTCGAAAAGCTTGTTCAGCACGTGTTTGGAATAGAAATCTTGATTACAAATCACATCAAATTGATTGTCGGCGTAATGGCGGGCCATACAAAGCGCAACGAATGTAAATTATCGCCCTCATTTCAAGGGGCGAATTGTAATGGTACACTACACAAGAAACTCAACGCAGGGCACCTAATAACAAGAAGAAGATGGTTTTAAATGCAATACTCTAACCGTGCCGTACCGTAGATAGTATGACGTATGCTGAATAATATTACGCTACGGGAGATTGGGGCACTATGCCCGTGCTAGACAAATAATTGTTTTTGATGTAGTATAAAGAGTACGATATGAAGGTAATGATGATAAGATTAAATTATTGTGGGTTTACATTTGATTGAACCTTACAGGGTTTCCCAAGATTTATTGGATGGTTCCCGCATTGTGTGTGTGTGCACGATTTATTAATCGTACCCCATAGATTTTTTTGTTGATTCCCACGGTTTTTTTTGGTATTGTCCCATTGGACATCAATACAATTGAACAAAAAAAAATCTAGAAAACGTAAAAGAAATAATGGGAATACAGCAAAAATATATGTGGAAAGCAACCAAACAACTTTCGAGAAAAAAAAAACAAAAAATCTTGGAAACCCCCTTTATAGGTTATTAGTTATTATGGTCATTTCAGTATAGAATAAAAACTTTATTTGATCGATTAGATGAATCTCTATGCAAATTTTCAAACAATATTTTAGCGTAATTGCCCTATTAATAATGAAAATATGAAAAAAATCCATAATTAAATCGCTAGCATGATTTATATTGCTGAACTCCTTTTGCCATTTCACATTTCATTTCACAATGTTAGAGGTCCAAAATAGATATCAGGATTCCTCATGCTGAATGCATTTTTTTATGAAATAAAATATGTTTCCTTTGTTTGTTCTGTGTCATGTGTCAAAGTACAGCGAGTAATTGCTATAATACATCTATAACCTAATTTAATTATTATTGATTCCGAATTCAAACATGAAAAAATGACTAAAACTAGCTCCGATCAAAAAACCTTAGAACAAAGGGCCCATCAAACCCCACCTGCCCCTATTCCTTACCAATATAGAAAGATATAGGCTTTCACCCTTTTTCTTCACAGCAATCGTACGATTGAACTATTTCTCATCTTGGAATAGGCAATAGGACTTCGTCGCGTAGGCTTCGATCATCACAGTGTCACCGCCATCGTTGCACCATCTCGAAGACTCGAATGTCTCGCACACGCTCACAAAGAACTGCTAATGTTCGTGCGCGAGAGTAACTAGATCTATCACTTAACGCTGACCCCCGCCGGTATCCGTGGGTCAACTTGCAAACCAGCAAACTGGCAATCAACTGTAAGGGCACCGTGATGACCGTACAGTACTGATTGACACTAGCGTGTACTGGTTGGCAAGATTCCACGAACCCGGACCGGACAATGATAAGCAACCGAAAAGGGGAAGAACTCGATCTAACAGCACTCTGTGATCGTGTAAAGATAATAATGATGATGATGGTGTCGAGCTTTAGGTGAAGTGTTGCAGTATTGTTCGCAATGCTTCGTCACAGCGACAGGCTCAAAACATTTCACATGGATGAGAATCTTGGTGTCGTACTGGGTGGGAAATACACCGCTTATCTCTCTCTCTCTCTGTCTGTCTCCCAGTTGGATTGTTGGTGGAGCTTTTTAGACCTACAGACCTACTGCAGGGACTGGAAAACCTTGGTATTTGAAATAAGCATGCAAAAAAAAAACAAACATACACACCTACTTCATTAAGTCAGGAATGGAGCTCAGAGCTCTTCGAAGGCGTTCCATTGGAGGAGCGCTGCCTCGCGTGGGGCTATACAAACGCGCAGCCTCCAAAAGCGAACGTTTGCCTTCATCGAACAAACAGCAGCAACAAAAAACACGACATTAATCAAGTTCCGAAACCGGTTTTGGAGATTCAATCGGTAAAATTAACATCACGATTCTTCTGTGAGCGAAGCATCTCAGGACGGAGTTACCTGTCCGAGAAGCAGTTCTTTGAGGCTCTGTTTTTCGCTAATGCTTCTTCCACTTCCAGTACCTTCGCACACGTAGATGTGACGTAAATTGATTCCGAGATAGAAACAGCATTACGAAATGGCAACTTTGAGTGTAGTTGTTGCGGGTCTTGGTGTTGGATCGTGTAATGTCACGGCGTTCAACAAGTCCCACACACTTCAGTAAATCATATCTCCCCTTTTCAATGTCTATCGGTTGACAGTTACTAAGAGTATCGGGATGGCATTAACACTGGATGGCATTATCTGCGATTTGCTCCCAGATTAAGTGCCGACAGGTGACAGTAAAAGTGGTGTTTTATGACACCGCGTGATGTACACTAATAACCCTGACGCGTTATCAGCAATTCATCGGAATTCTTTCCGTGTAATTGCCCCTGATATTGGCGAACAAGTAGAGTGTGTCGACTAAAGTAGGCACAATATAATTAATATAAAAAAAAAACACACACACCCATCGCGGGAGATTACATTGTTGGTGAAATAAATTAAAATAATATAATAAATTAAAAGTGTAAAAAAGATTTACTGAGCGTAGAAACCGCTCAGGGATGGGTGTGTTGTGTGTGTTGTGTGTGCAGTAGCAGGCGTAAATCAAAATACGCCAACCCATATTCCTGCCACGTGCTGGTGAGGGTGGTGGTCGTGTGCGTTGTTCTTGGCGCAAAGCCACGCAGGAGAACGACGCGGGTTTGTAATAAAATAACTCACACACACACACACACACAACAATTACTCAACACAAAACAAACCAAAAAAAAAAGATGATGCATTACCGCTTGCATACCGGGCTAGGTTAGCCCAAACAGGAAGAGCGTGAAACGATGATCATGATATGGCCGCGTTTGCCGTGTGCATCCACCGTACACTAACACAACGTAGCGGTTATTTAATTTGCCTTCGTTTTTTGTTGTTTGGTTTGTTAGTTTGCATGGTAGTCGCTCTTTGCTTGGGCTCTTGCACACAAAAGGTGCACACTGGAGCCAAAGGTCCGGAGTGGCCATTTAACGCCACGATGTAAGTGTAGGGGAGCGGCCTCTGTGTGGCCGATTTGTTTGGAGAAAGCTTGTAAACATCAAGTTCAAACGCAAGTTTTGCACAAATTAAGCAACTCTTCGGATCGCAACATTGACGGGATGTGCTAGAATAATGCAGTTAATTGGTGTCGATAGCAAAAAGAGCAACAGTTGCTTGCTCCAAAAGAAGCAGTTGTTATCTCCGGCAATTACAGAAATTCATAGAATTAAACAAACCACGGATATGCCTTAGATTTCGTGGCGTCTGTTATTATTTCTAATTATTCAACACTCGGGACCACTATTTACTCATATCCACGCTAGCTGATCTCAAATGTGATCTGCAATACACACAAACACACGTCCAATACAGTACACGTAAGCCCATAATGGTATAGATTTGTTCACCATGCATCACACGCTTTCGACACTGTCACACGGTTGATGACGCTTTTCTACTGGTCACACGGAGCCGCGATCCATTAATCGCGGCAACCGACTGCAATGATCGTGCTGTGCTGATCGCATAAATTTACTACACACGAAAGGCGAAAGAACGGTGTATACACAGGCGGCGCATTAATGCTTGCGTCTGTCACCAAACCCTTGCACAGCTTGGCACCGAAAAAAATAAAACAAAATCCAAAGACCTCCCCAACAGAAGGGAGAGGAATGTTATGTTTGGAGCTGTGTTCCGCCGTTCTTGCCTTTACACTTTCGCCTTTTTTGGCGCTCTTACGCACACACACGCATAGTACGCACCTTCACGCAACACTTAAAAAAACCGAGACCCGAGACCCGGTGGACACTGTGGACACACGCCAAAAGTGGACGCGCGTCTGCGTCTGCTCACTAAACCACGGACTCGACCGTACGCAACGAACGTTACGCGAAAATTGAAACCGTTTCGTTCGAGCTGCCCGCCACCAGCGTGCAGTCGGGTGCGATCGCGTTGCGCTCTGCACCAACCGAACTCACCGAGAGACCACCAGCGGGCGAGAAAACAGCTCAACCACACACGATGGAGGGGTTGGGTTTTAGTTGCTCGTTGTGGCTCTCTCGGCGAAACTGCTCGAATTGAGCATCGAGTTGGTTTCAGTCCACCAAAAACAGTATTGGTGGATGCTGCTGTAGCTTTATGCCATGATGAGATGATTTTCTAAAATCAAAAACTCATTATGGTGATATTTTTCCAGCCAATATGCTCAATGTTGGTTTTTTGTATTGTCGAGTGGTTGGGAAAATTTCAGCGTAACTCACTTTCTCCCCGCTGCTCCGGTTGCGTACCAATGGGGCATTTGATTTGCTTCCTATCATATCGGTCGAACCCATTAGCCTTTGCATAATGATAAAATTGCGGCAAATAAGGGTTTACTTTCGCCACTACAAAAAAAAAGCATTTATAATGAACTGGTTTCGTTTTTCCAGTTTCGATTTAAAGGTTCAATTTGAAGATGAGGCGGTTTGTTTTCGTATTTACAACACTTCTTGCCTTCTTGCATTTGGCCTCGTTACTTCCTTTCGCTTCTGTTGCTGCAACAAAACCAAACATTTCCCACAAGATTTTGTGTAATGCAACTATTTACCACGACCATTCGGTGTCACATTGTTATACATATCTTTAGATCAACATGTCACGTTACTACATCATTTAAATTGTGTAACATAATTTGGAAGCTTACGTTTGTGGTATAGCTTGAGTAATAAGTACTCGTCAGCTTAAACTTATATTATATTTAAAATATAGCCCCCCCCACCCTTTTAGTTCATTTAAATTTATAAACAACTATTTCAACTGCTCTTATAAACGTATTTCAACAGTTCAATAATTCAATAAACACAAAAATTGCAATTATTTTGCATCAAGATTCTAACTCGAATCGAACGCATGACATCTGTTGTGACATTTCAAACTCTTGACATGATTCTAATTAACCGTCGACTTCTCAGTGCTTTCAAACGCATATAGTTTCATACACTGATAGTAAAGTTTGACTGTGAAAAAAAAACCATATTATGTACAATAGATTGTTTATGATGAGCATAAGCAATTTCAATTCAATTTAGTATTGGATCTTATTCGGAACAATTGAGATTTGTTACTGTTTATTTATTTTTAACTATTATTTTTCTTTCAAAATGAGTTGCTTACTCAATATTAATTTCTGCAAGAACAAGAATAAGCTTAATAAGAACAAGGATAAGAATAATGCTTGCAGAACCATACAACATACGGAAATGTGATGAATTTAAAACAAGTTCTTTTTTTCTTATTTCTTTCAACAACAATTTGCCCAGTTTGACCCACCTATACAGCCTACAGTGAACGCGTTGTATTTGAAACTGCTCGAAAACTGCTTTTAAGCGAGAAACATACACCCCTTCGCGAGAAACGCTCTCTTTGCAGAGCATCCTGCTCTTGTTGCTCCCCTAGCAACGGGGAGCAAACACCAGCCGGCGTTTGGCCACGCTCTCTCCCGAAGCATTGCTGGATGCTTCTTGGCTGACTAACACTGTAAACAACAACCGACGACTTGTTGCCGTTTGCCGCCCGAGCGAAGTTATCGCTTGAAGCCAAGGAGCAGGAAATACAACACGCTCGTAACCGACACGACGGTGCGTTGATAGAAAGTAGCCGAACAAAGTGGATAAACATTGTGATTTCGGTGTCGGCTTTCATCCCTCTCTCTCACTTACTCAGTCTCCCCTGTGCTCCCCTCAAACACGCGCATTACCTTTCACTTTCCTCCCCCTCGTCAAGGTTAAGTCACTGGCAGGGCCGTCCCCGACCCCGAGATCTCTTAGCGGTCGTGGGGCCTTCCGAACCGTAACCGTTGCATCTGACTGCAGTCACAGCATGTGTTGTTTCTCTTCCTGGTCTTGCTGCTACTTTGCTGCCGCGAACGCAATTAAACCTATTATTCCCGTGACTCTTTTCCCCCCAACAGCTTCGGAGGCTCTTTCATGTTGCATGCGCCTGCTGCCACAAACAGATGCATATATGCTGCTGCTGGTACTGATATGCTGGATAAATGACAGCCATCTCAGCACAAATCGGCCCACATGATGCGCGGCAATGGCGTGTGTGTGTGTGTGTGATTCTCCGCCTGCCTAATCAGGATGAAGCCAATTGAGCCGCAAACGAACGATTAAAACCGTTTTCTGAGACAGCGAGCTGTCGTTAATTGTCCGATACACTGAACACTGCCAAGCCAGCGAGATGTGCCAGTGCGAGATTCGAACAGCAGATAGCAGCATCGTAGAAGATGACGGTGGATGCGTTAATGGATGGTAAATGTCTCACGCCGTCCAGCCGGGTCAACGATTGTTCTTCTGGGCCAGCAAACAACGATGTTCCGCTGCTCGCGAACGATGACGGGAGCATATCAGAGTCAGAACAAGCGATCCCCTTTATAAGCAGCACAGGGGCCAAGCAGAACAATCAATCTTCCTACATGCCTGTTGTTGTACATGAGCGGAGGGCGCGAACAAAGAGCGGAAAGAAACAAGTGCAGTAGAAACAACTTGTTCACCAGCTCAAAGCTCGACCCACATTTGCTATGCTATCAGCTGGTGGTTGTTCTTTCGCTTGTAAGGGGACGGCTCTGTCTGTTAACAATGCAAGGTTAGGTTCGCTTTTGCATAGATACCACTCTTTGCGTAGCAAGATACGGTGTGGGAAGTGTGAGGAACAAGTGCAAAAAAAAAAAAAAACGTATACCTACCCAACCACATAATGGGTGTGAAAAGTTGGGCTAAAGCGAGGGCACGATAATTGCAAACAGTGCCCACTGCTGTTGGCTCAAACAGAACTGCATGCGAAATTGGAGTGCATTTTGATGTACTACCATCGGTTGAGGTTGTATGATTGCACACCGTAGCTTACCGTTGCGTGTGTAAATTAGCTGTATATTATCAATGGTATTAGTTGTGGCGAAAGAAAAAAGGACCATCGACATAACACGAAGGGGACTGTTTCAAGCAAAGCTACTCCTGCACGTGTGGGTTTATTGACATTCGATGGAAAGTGGACGGTGGATATCCAAAACTCGAGTGGGTGAAAGGTTGTCGTGAAGAATTCTCGAAGCACAAGAAAAGTAAATGAAAGACATAGCGAAAATAGAGACATTTCTTTGAGGGTTCAGCTGTTGACAGTCTGAGGATAGGTTCTAGAATCTCTAGAATAGGTGCGCCGCGACTCAATGTCTATAGCACACGTAAGATGCATAAGGATCTGTTTTGCTTGCATAATTGTATCCTCCATTTTCAATGTTTGAATAATGACCTTCATAGTATATATTATTTATAGGCGGAAAAGAGCATGTAGATCAACATCATAACACAAATTAAATGAAAACCCACACATCTAGAGCCTAGAAGAGTGCGGTATATTGTAGCAAGATTTAAAAGTCAATAAGACTCACGGGACAAAAGAGTGTGACCGATAACATATTAAAATAAAATAACTAACTTTATTTAGAATCATGAATTTGGGTTCTCAGCAGTAGAATACACATAAAAGAGACTAACCTTTTACTATGATTTTTTTTTTAATAAATATTCAAAAAATAAGAATTATGCTACGAAGACCACCCATTAGTCTTGTTTGATTGTCTCCCATTTAAATCGGTACTAAAGATCTGAGCCATCTGTATTGGGACCAAAAGAGACTCCATCAGGATTGACTTAAATCCAATTCTTGTGATATTCTGATGCTATAAACATCTATCATCAAAGATTTAGTAGAAGGTATATAACTCTGGATGGAGTCACACAGAATTTCAGGCACCTTGATCAAATTTAGTTTTGAAAATAGGGATTCAACTCACCTCAGGAGATCAGGAGATCAGAACGGTTAAAACCGCTTAATTATAGGATTTTTTGTTTATACCACGTAAGGCACTAAGTAAATGATCTTAACTGAAACTACTAATATCCAAAGTTTGAGAACAGAAGATGCTATTTTTTGAATATTTTAAAAATAGTCAGAGATGACTCCTACCATCTAAATGTTGTACTTCACTATTATATAGCGTTTTATATAGCGTCTAAAAGATTTTTGATTATGTCATTCTTCTGGCACAGGATCCATCTGTACAAAAAAATGAAGAAGTTTGCACTCGAGATGTAGAAAAAAAGATCTGCAATAATTTTTCCCAGACGACTAGGCAGTAAACGCAGTAAAGGGAATTATGATCTTGATGACTTTAAGCTACAAACCTATTCTCGAGTAACTTAAGATCGCACATTGGTTTGCATGCCTTGACAAATCAAGTCGTTAAGCTTCAATTCACCACCGGATCATCGCACAGGTAGATCTCCGTCACACGATCTGTCAACGCTCAACCCATGATCCCAGTTTACCTTACATGCGCAGTTGTCACTTACCTGGTACATATCAATTTTCATCTTTCCTTCAACACCACCGCGACCACCATCCATGTCCACAATAACACCACGTGCTGACCGCAACCACCGGCGACTACCGGTGGCTGGTACTGCCTCCGGATCCCCGTCACTGTCACCGGGATCACCCGGCTCGGAATCACTGCTGCCACCGTCTCCGAAATCGTTCTGTGCCAGCGGTTGATAAATGGGCTTGCGAGTCCGAGCGATGTTCATAGCTACGTGCTTCCGGTCGATGGGAGAGTTGAACGGGAAAAGTCTCAAGCAAACCTGGATGGCACGTTACACCCTTTGGGGGAAGTAGAGATAAACAACAACAGGATTATTAGTAATTTTAGCTTAAAATTATGCTACACTAAAGCTGCTTTATCTATTTATCGAATTTTATCTATTTAGAACAGCACTGTAATCTTTAAGATAACGCAGACTCAACACGAAATGATGCCTAAATTAACCTGTTTTACGTTCTGTTTTGTTTTGCAATTTGGTCAGTTGCCCTCATTCCAGCCATTCCAGACACTATCCATCTGCCCGAAAATTGACTTTTAATAATTCCAAGGGCAACGGGTCAAATGTCAGCGCGCCTGTCTCCTGTTTTCGCACGGTCTTCCCCGGTGCTTAGCCGCGGTTTGTGTTAATAATGTTTGTGACTTATCGCACAATCCACCGCCACGATCTAGGGCACCGGCTCTCCAGAAAGGTGCAAATTATACCCTCCCCTCAATTATCAACACGTTTCAATCAATCACTGCAAACAAACCAACCAAAAACAAAAAAAAAAAAACCTTAAACCCCGGAACGTAATGCGAGGCACAGAACTTCAACACCAACTTCACTTCCAACGTGACCGAAAATCCCCGGCGCCAATGGTGAACCGTGTACCGTAGGGCATGGTTTAAACAGAGTGTGCAACCGTGTTATCATTCTTTGCTCCCACCAGTGGCAGGGTAGGGAGGTAGTGGGCATGGAGATCTAATGTTTGTTACATAAAACTCAACAACACCGTTTACCTTTTGGGGTGGCAGGGTGCACCATTATGTCTCACATTTCTATTCGTCGCAATATGAGAGAACGCGTTCGGTGCGGAATAAAAGTAACATGAACAGAGACAGAGAGAGGAGAAGGAGGAAGGAACATTGGTGGAGAAGGGGAAATGAAACTAGTTAAAGATCGAGTGCAGTTTGGGGTCATAATACACCGCGAAGGGAGAAAAATGCATAAAAATTAGGTAGACGAAGAAGTTGTGATGGTTTTTTTGTGTGTGTGGTTTAAGGGAAATGTTTGTGTTAGTGAGCTATTTATAACATCTATAACGTTTATAACGTCTACTGAACAACACGCCCGTCATGAGTTCAAGCCCCGAATGGACCGTGGCCCCATACGTAGGACTGACGAGCCTGCTATATAGGTAAATCAATAAGTAACTTCGACAGTGTAAAGATTTAGAGTCCTTTCTGGGGTTGAGGGGTTTGATCTTTTCAGGTGTCAGTATATTAAATTACATCAGGGTTTCATAGCGCAAAATTGCTACAATAAAGAACATTAATTTGCAAGAAAAAATCAAATTCATTGCAAATCATCCAATGTATTGAGAATAACGTTTCACTCCGATTCCGACTCCAGAGAAACGGAATCACCCGCTCCGTCTAGAACCGTCCAGCATCGTTCAGAATCGTTCTGATACTTACAGAATCGTTCAGAATCCTAGAAATAGTTCAAATTTCAAACATTCCTACAATACCGATAGTTTCAATGATTTCGCCGTCGGAAACTTCCAACGATTCCGATGACTTTGATCGATTCTGAACGATTCCGGACGATTCTCATCAGTTTCAATTGCACCTACCTTCGGAAGGTGACTCTAAAAGTGATCGCAATTGTTCGGAAAACATGCTAGCTAGCTTTTGCCTATTCCACTCATGTCTAGTTCAGAAGCAGTATGTTCTTTCGCATACTTTTTTATCTTAGTTGGGTGTTACATGAGTGAAAGATCCTTGTAAAATCGCCTTTTTTAATTGTTTCGAATCCAAAAGCATCAAAATATTTAAACTAGCGTTCCGATTATGTTGTGCACTATTGAGGTACGAACGGTATAAACCCACCACCGTGTTTGTTTGCCAAAGTTATATTGTTTACATTTGAAACAAACAAATACTATAATATAATAGTATGTTTGGCATTTAATTACATACCATACATAATTTTCTTCTTCAAGGTGTTCGTCCCGAAAGGACAACTTTACTTTTTGACTATACCCATAATCATTCAAGCAATTTCGTTAGATTTACACTGAACTTTTTGTACGACCTAATAAATTCCACCTAGCCACGATCGCGGTTCTGAGGCACTACTACAAGTGAAAGGCACACTGAGGCGTGCTAACAAACACTCGTCACCGATCAGTCCCCCAAAGGCGGAACCCATGCGACGACGTAATGTCGTGGGGTCGTCCGTCTTCTGGAGCAGTTCCAGCTGAGTAAACAAATGAAGCGGGGAATTTTCTGTGCGATATCGATACACACGGTACACGATAAGATACACGATAGTGTCCACGTTTTTCTAAAAGCTTCGACTGAAATGGAGAGCATTTTAATTAGCTTTAGTGGGAACTTTCTTCCGATTGCAACGTGTCTGTCAGCGAGAGCGTGTAACAGAAATGATGCAAAAAATGATTTAAAAATCATTTCGTCGTTTCCTCGCAGCATCCACACGCGCAGGTTTACTTCAAAAAGCTCATATTTCCCATGATGGTCTGTGTAAAATCTTGCCGAATCATCTCTCCATCCCCGGTCGCGGCGATGACCGCTGTCCTTCACAGCTTCCACAATCCCCCTTCCCCTTTTTTTACTCTTTTTCTCTCTCCTCCACCAACGGGTGTTGCAATAAACAAACAAAACAACGGCACAGCTGTGTAGCACAGCGGCTCCACACGGCTGACGCACACCGCGATCGTCAACGCCGCCGCGAAACACAACATCGCGATCGCAGCTCTGTGGAGCGAGATGAAGATGCTCTCAATCTTGACCTCAAAATCTTCGCCTCGTCGCGCGCTGTTTGCTTGGGGCGGGGGAAGGGTAGGAAAGATCGCGCGCCTCTTGTTCTTTTTCTTCACTAACACGTGCACTAAAACCTGCCGACGGCGGTCGATTGTGTGTGTGACGGTGTTTGTGTGAACACTCTGTTTTTACTTAAGACGTCGCGCCTACTAAGACGCAACTTTTGCAATCCACTGTGTGCAGCCTCTCACCGTTTTTATCAACTCGTCATTTGCATTATGCACGGTAACTTTTTGCTGGACTTTTGTTTCCCACACAGACACACACACACAAACAGTTGAAAAAAGGGACTTTTCTTTGCACGAACAATATTCTTCACGTAACCTTTCTTTCACATTCACAGCTGGACGGCGTGTTTCAAGAGGTTTCACAAGCTGCAAACGCGCAAACATACACAAACATCTCACACAGCACAGACATCCACACTTTCTACTGCGGGAAGGAACAGGAAACGCTCAAAATTCGGGGTCACAACGAGATCGAAAGTCTTGTGGCGCGGGCGCGCGAACGTTCCCCCCCGTGGTTCGCTTTTGTCTTGCCGCGGCGCGACTGCCGCGTGTTCGCGAAACTCGCCGCGAACCGGAGAGGAATGAAAAACCGCGCGCGTTACTGTTTGTACAGCGTTCGAGTACTGCCATGCTGTGCACGAACCGATGGGTGACGCGTGAATGAAAGGGCATTAAAGCAGGAAAGTGCGAACGGATGCCAGAGCGCGCGGGAAAGAGATAGAAAGGGCGAGAGAGAAACGGCACAGTGAGCGAGAGCCATAAAGGGAGAGGGATTGAAAAGTGTCTATAAGGGAGAAGGGAAAAATATTCAATTGATTGTGATGGAACATGTGTGTGTGTGGGTATGTGTTTTGTACATATTGTAACGAAATTATTTTTTGTTAATTAATTCAAAATAAAAAAAAAAACCTCAATGTGCGATCCTGCCAGGAGTCGAACCTGGAATCTTCTGATCCGTAGTCAGACGCGTTATCCATTGCGCCACAGGACCTGTTGCGAAGAGAGACGCTTATTGACAAACCGGCACCTCTCACGCTTACACATTAAGTTCAGATGGCAATGAATTTAATAATCTTAGTATAATTCTTTACGATAAATGTCCTTTTAAGCTTAATATTTTTTTCTACTAGCAATTCAAACCCCTTTTCCCGTTCGGTAAAAATCCTCTAAAAACAATAGCAAGAAGCGAAACACAAAAAAAAACCCTAAATCGAATGCATCCTTGAACGCATTTCGGGTAGTGATTGCTATGTTGTTCTTCCTACAATGGCGATAATTTATGCTCTGCCACCCTTCCGGCAAACATGCATATTCATCCGGGCGGCATCAGCAGGTTAAAGGGGGCAGAGTGATCCTGAAGTGACCTGAATCGCGTCGACGCTGATGATGAATGAACGGCCTTGTTGTTAAGGGGTAGCTGATTTGTGAACGGTCCACCACCAACAACATCCCGTCATCCAACCGGACCCAGTGTCCTGGGTAAGTGTTGTGTTTTTTTGTTCGTTGTTCCATCTATTCTTCTATCCACATAAAAGAGAAAGGGGTGAGGAGAGTTTTATGATTTTTTAAAACCGTGTTTTTTCTTTTCTTTCTCAGAGACAAGCGTAACCGTGGGTAGCAGAGGCGTTGATGTCCTTTTACGATAGAAATAATAGATATAGTTTATTGCCAAACGAAGAAACCTAGGCTTCTGCCTCGTTTTTTTACGCTTTGTTCTTCTCTTCGCTCTCTCTCCCTGTGTCTTTCTTTTAACGAAAATAAAATTGCGTCTATTATGCTTAAATACAACTCCCTTCCAACCAAGCGGTGGTGGTGTGCTGTTCATCCAACATATTATTGCTCCTCATTCCGCTGCCCAGCAATATAAATAAATATACGTTTACATTATACATTATATACCCCAATAAATGGTCAACAATTTGGAATAATAGTCGAAATAGAATTGTGTAGACGTTTGAATAAAAATGGAATAATTGCTGCAATGCAAAGAGTATGATTAAATAGCGTCGGTGCAAAAGATGCGCTTTCAAGCGGTCCATGCAATGAATAACAGAGAATTTCCTTCCCACCGTTCTCGCATGGGAATTGAACTGGACCAGTTCCCTCGAGCAGTCAGCAGCAAGCGAGCTGCTCAAACAGCAATCTCGCCGGGTAGCACAAACGATCCCTGCCCCGTTATTGCGCGCGCTACACTACTTCAGCTTCCACAGTGGATCGAGATCTTTAAACGGATCGTTGTTGGCTTCCTCCTTGACGGTGCTGCTTGCCACCTGGGCCGACTTCATTTGGTACGACGTCAGTATGCCACCTGTCGCAGTGGAAATGGAGTAGATGAAACACGTTAACAATTGAAAAAACAGAAACAATCGCTCAAAGCTGCACGGCGCTTACGTTTGTTCAGTATGCCATGCCCGTTATTAAGCACGATCTGATAGGACAGCTGTATCAAGTTCGGATCGCGCAGTGCACCCTTCCGCTGGCAGCAGATCCGGTACCAAATGTCGATTACATCTGCAAAACAAAAATTGCCGACAGGAAAAGTGTGTTAATATATCATGAAATTGTGCCTCTCTAGGTTTTGTTTTCACATACTTATCAGCAGCGGTTTCCTGGTTTGGGTCGCCAGTATGGTGACGATCGCCACCGTCACCAGGCTCGACCGATCGGTCCCGTTCAGGCAGTTCAGCACGAGCGGACGCAGCTGCGGTGGTAGCTTCTGCTCTTGGTTGTACTGGCGGTACGAGTCGATCAGGTTCTGCGCCACGCCCAGTATCTGTTCGGGCGAGTTTTTCGGCCACAGCTTCGGCTGCAACAGTGCCACGGTCAGGGAGTAGTCCGAGCCGAGCATGCTGATGCGCAGCGTACGCTCGGTGCAGTGCGTTAGGTCGAACTGCTTCATCAGCGTTACCGATACGTCACCGTAGCTAAGCTCTTTGCCGACTTCCGTGGGCCAGAAGGGATCCAGCAGCTTTAGAGAAGGTGGAGGAAAGGACGGAGAGAGCGTTTTATAGTTGCTTAATTTTGTGCTAAAATGCACCAAAAGCACACAGCTTACCTCGTTGGCGGTATGCAGACAGACGATCACGTTCGACTTCTGGGACCAGATCATGTTCCAAAAATCGTTCACCGTGTTCGGTAGCGGCGCTTGGGCGAGAATGAAGTGAGGGCAGCCAAACCCAAGGTCCTGTATGGGAAGAGGGAGAACAAATTTATGGTAATAGTAACACTACAAAATAAGCTCCGCTTTTCTTCAAACAATAATTAACTCTGTTTGCGTTGTGGGATGAGCTGTATGGTGGAAAATGAAGCTAGCCAGGTATAATAAAGGGCAAAAGTGGCGAGGCCGGGGGGGGGGGGGACTTAAACTTACCAATTTTGAATCCTTTTGAAACTTTTAGTTATTTTTTTTTGGTTTTGGTTAAAAAAGGTGAAAAGTTTGAAAAAAAGAACGGAAGGAAAATTAAACACAAAGTCCAAGGAATCGATTTTTGGTTGTTGTTTCAAATCAAGACTTCTTTCCACTTCCATTGCTATCAAGTAGAATTTTCATGATCACCGTTGCCACATAAGCTTTTCCTTGTTTTTTTTGCGATCTTCAAACGAAACAAACGAACTCACCTTTACGTAAACCGCGTTGATATAGTTGTCCGTATCGGTGGACAGCTGTACGCGGGCGTGATCGTACGGGACGCAGTCGATCGAGCGATTCTTTTCCGGAAACAGGCGGGCCACGCTCACCTGTCGCTTTGCCTCTTCCTTTACCTACGGCATGGGAAAATGAGCCATTATCCGGGTCTTTTGCACTCAATATTTATTACTTTGAGTAGTGGTGGGAACTCAGAATCAGAACTACCCCATTCCGATTTTGTATTCAGAATCAATTCCGGAGCCAATTCCGATCCTGGAATCGATTCTGATATTCTGATTCTGAGATTCTCATCGATATTCTTATGGAGATGTTGAAAACGACTCCGATTTCAAAGCCGATTCTGATTTCCGAGCCAATTCAGAATCTGGAGCCGATTTCGATTCCGGAACCGATTCCAACTCCGGAACCGATTCTGATTCCGAAGCCGATTTCTGAGTCAATTCCGGAGAAAACTGATCCCGGACCTACTATCCGGAATCGATTCCAGAAAACTTTGGAGCTAGTTGGAATCGATTCCGACGAAAATTTCATTTTTCCTATCACTACTTCTGAAACTCCAAACTAGTGATGAGCTCTCTGGAGCGCTCCCACGACTTCGATCCGACTCGGGCTGTTGTTAGTCTGATTCTAACTCCGGTAAAATTGAAACCAATTGTTCTGCCCGGGGTCTGGAGTCGTCCGGATTCGTCCGGAGTCGTGCAGAGTCGTTTGGAGTCGGAAACGTCCGGAGTCGGACGGATTCGAGCGGAGTCGGAGTCATTTGGAGTCGTGCAGGGTCGATTGGAGTCGACCAGAATCGGAGTCCGGTACAATGTGCTTGTGATCAGACATTTCATTTGATTGTGTTTTTTGACTCCAGATGACTCCGGATGACTCAGAACGATTCCGAGAGACTCCTGACGACTTTAGATGACTTGGGACGTCTTTGGATGACTCCGGACTGCTCTGGACCTTTTCTGATGACTCAGGGCGACTCTGCTGAGCGGACCTACTTTCCGAAGTCGGTTCCGCAAATATCGGAGTCGAATCGGAGTCGACTCCGAATTTTTGCCAACTTTATCCATCACTAGACCCCAAACTCACCAGCAAATCCTGCAGCTCTTTCCACTTGCTATCCAGCGGGGTCGTGCCGTTCAGCGTTTTCACGCCGCTCGTTTCGACAAACTTCTCCAACCGCTCCACCTCCTTGTGGAACCACTTGAGAGTCGCCCCGTCCTCGAACGGGTCCGGTTTGGTGGGGCGTAGAAACACATTGTCCGCTGGGTTGGCGGCGGCACCGGACACCGTAGCGGTCGCACCACACACCGAGGCACTTTCCCAGTCGAAGCTGGAGCTCAGATCGGAGCAGAGCGATAGATTGTCCAGGCTTGGTTTGCGCTCCCCAATCACCGACGAGCTCGCAGCGGGCACAGCGGTCGGAACGGTTTGAGTCGGGTCTGGGACGACCGCCTTTTCCACAACCGGTTTCTCCACAGCCGCAGCTTTCGTTGGGGTAAGAATAACGCTGGCCGCTGCTTCACTTCCATCGACTGCGGCGCTACTCACGATGGAACTGGCCGTGGGTTGTGGCTGCAAAATTGGTGCCGCAATCGGTGGGACTAGCGCGGGCGAAAAATCAATCCCCGACAGGAGGTCAATATTTTTCGACTGCGTCGTTTGCGGCGACACGACCGACTGCTGCTGGGTGGTGGAGGAGGATGATGATGATGCGGTGGTCGTTGTCGTGTTTTGCGATCCCGTACTGTCCACGTACGAGTTGGTGTGATGCGAATAGTGCGCCACATTGGCCGTGGGGTCGTTCGGTGCGCTGTGCGCCGCTGGCGGGAGTGGGCTCTGCTGCACAACGGCGGTCGGATCGGGTTGCGATGCTAAATACTGGTTCGATTGTACGGTGGAGTAGGAGGAGGTTTGGTGATAGTAGCCGGCGGAGGTTGCTGCACCGCTGGTTGTGTTGTAGTAGGATGAATTTGCATTCGCGGGCTGTCCTTGTGGGTACGCGGAGGGCGCTGGTGTGCCGCCAGTCGAAAGCTGATACGGCTGGGAGGCGGATGAGTCGACCGATGCTGGTGCCGCTGTTTGGCCGGATGCGGAGTACGTGGCGGCCATGGTGCTGCTGCCAAGCTGCGGATTGGACACGTACTGGTTCGCGTACGAGCCGGCCGTTGCGTTGTTCGAATCGTACTGGAAGCCGCTGGTGTAGTCGTACGCACCGGTTTGCGGATTGTACGAATATCCCGGATGCGACCCGTACGAGGCAGTCTGTTCCGTCTGATAAGGCGCTTGTTGGTAGTACGGGGTGGTGGTGGAGCCGGCGCCGTACGGTTGCTGCGGTGCGGGCTGCTGATACGGCGGCTGTTGGGGCACTGTTTGTCCGTAGTTTCCGTAGGCGGCAGGATCTTGAGACGAAGACACGGACGTCATTGATTCGTTCGAAGATGTCGGGTACGGTGCGGGGTAGGCGTTGGGTTGTGATACAGTTGGATATTGCTGTTGTTGCTGTTGCTGTTGTTGGTTAACGCCAACCGAGCTCTGATAAGCCGCTACCTGTGAATAGCCCTGATTGGAGCTCGTGCCGGCGGTTTGATTCGCGTAACTTCCATCCGCCGTCGGTTGTTGGAGATTCATGGCAGAAAACTGTTGATTCAGCTGGCCCCAGGAGGCTTGCTGTTGGGTCACGTCGGACGAAGCAGATGATGCCGACGGAGCTGGGGAGGGCTGTTGCGCCGGTGGGGGCATTTGCTGTTGCCCGTACTGGCCGTAGTCGTATCCGGTTGTGTTCGATGACTGAGGCATCTGGGCCTGATTGTTGTAGTAATAGTTCGTGGAGGTTTGATTTTGGTACACAGGATTCACGTATCCCGTGGCAACGGTGGAGCCAGTGGCAGATGGCTGTGGCTGAGTTTGGTGCTGGGTAGAGTACTGACTGTAATCATACCCTGTACCTCCGACGGACATGTTGGAATTACCTCCATATTGCATTTGCTGTTGTTGCTGTTGCTGTTGTTGTTGTTGCTGTTGTTGCTGGTGATACTGCTGATGATAATTGGTGTACGAATCTTGATAGTATCCTCCCGTACCGCCTCCCGCCATCCCTACCACCGGCGCGTTACTTTCCGAACCAACCGGAGCAGGTCGCACGGACGGTAAATGGGTCGCCGTGTTCTTATCCACACCTGCCGCTTTTATAGACCCCAAGCTGATGGTGCCCGCCTTCAGATAGTCCTTCAGCTTTGGACCTCCGCTTCCACCACCGCTTCCAGTGCTCGAAATGCCCCCAGCACCACCACCGATCGTTCCCACCGCTCCACTACTATCGATCGACGACCGTTTCAGCACATTGCTCGACTTTAGCTTCTGGTTGCGCTCCTCCTCCTGCACGTCGCAGGCCGCCTTCACCCGCGAGTACAGCTTCTGCACGTTGCTCTGCAGCTTGCGGTAAAACTCCAGCCCCTTGGCGCTCTTCGACAGCAAATCCTCGTACACGTCGAACGAGGCGGACAGCGAGGAGAAGAACTGATCGCGCTTCGTTTTCACATCGGACAGGCTCTTCAGTGCCGGCGCACACTTGGCGTACACCTCGGTCAGCGCTTTCAGTATGTTTCCCTGCGCCTTCATGTTCTGCTCCAGAAAACCGACCAGCTGATCGTGCTTCCCGAGCTCCTTCCGGAACAGCTCGTCCATCTTCTGCTTCTGCTCCGACCCACCGCCCTCGAGGGCGATCAGCTGCGACGTGATGTCGTCGTCGGTGATGTTTTGCCGCAGCTCCTGGTACAGCTTGACGCGCTGCACCTTCATTTCCTTCACCTTCTGCACGATCGTGTTCAGCTCCTGGAAGACCGCCTCGTCGAACTGCTCGGTGCAGACCGGGATCTGCGCCTTAATGTCCGGCAGCGGCTGCGAAAGTATCTTCAGATTGTGCACGTGCAGTCCCATCGCCTTCCGCAGCGTGTCGTTGCTTTCGCCCGCCTTGTTGTGCGCCTCCTGGTACTTGGCCAGCTCGCGCCCAAGCTCGACCATGTGGGCGCCACCGTTCGAGCGCTGCCCGATCTTGGCCTGATACTGCTCCTCGCGGATTTCATCCTGCCGGAGCAGATTCTTGATCTCCTTCAGCGTTAGCTCCACGTCCGAGCAGGTATCGGCCAGCGTCGACATCGACTGCACCAGATCGCTGATGGCGTTCGGTTTCGCCTGCAGCTCCGCGCAACGATCCACCAGCCCCTGGGGCAGTCGCTTGTCGTCCGCCGTCCGGGGCGCCTCAATCGCGTCCAAGTTCAGCGAATCGATGAACGTTTGCAGCTCCACCTCCTTATCGTCCAGCTTGGTGCCGATCGTGCGCAGCAGCGTAGCCTTCTCCTCGCTGTACATCGAGCTGCTTTCGTGCGCCTTCATCGGCACCAGCCGATGGAAGATGTCCTCGCCCATCGCTTCCGGGTCGGTCACGTTGAACGCGATCCCGTTCACCAGATTCGCGCCCTGCACCGCCGTGATCGCGCTCAGATCCGGCACCTCCTCGTGGTAGATGAACTCGTTCTCGTTTTTCGCCGCCTTTCGCTTCGCCTCCACCACGTCCATCGTGAACTGCAGCGCGTCGTTCACCTGCTCAATGTTCGCCAGCCCCTTCGACTCTTTGCGCGCCTCCTCCAGCTTGTCGAACGACGCCTGGTACAGCGCGACCCGCTCGCCCATCTTCTGCTGCTCCTCCGACTGCTGCCCCTGGTACAGCAGCAGTATGCAGGACAGGTAGGAGATTTTAAAGCGCACGTAGCGCCGCCACTCCTTGAACTGCTTGCTGCCGACAATGTCCTGCACCCGCCCATCGTCCCCGCTCTGCGTGAGCAGCGCCGCCAGCGCCGAATTGTAGTAGCTCACGATCTGTGCCGTCACCTTCGCGATGATGCCCGACTTCCGGTTGTCGCACAGGCTCTTCTCCATGATGCACTCCTGGGCCTGGGCCAGGCAGAGCGCCTGCATGAAGATGAGCAGCTCGGTCGACAGGTCGCCCTGCAGCAGCAGCGCGTAGTTGTCCTTCACGTACCCGTACGCCCAGGCCGCACACTGGAAGTGGGTGCACGCCTTCTTCATGCTTTCCGGATCGGCCCGGCCCTCGGCCGCCCCGAGCTGCGTGTGCAGCGCGGCAAAGTTATGCAGCACGGCCGCCATCTCGTACTTGAGGTTCCATTTCGTGAGCGTCGCGCCAGAGTACAGGTCCTTCCAGTGGAAGGTGAGCAGCTGCTGGCCCTCACTCACCGCTCCGAGCAGAAACCGGTTCTGGATCGAGTGGAGCTGGCAGTAGTAGCGGCGGACGGTGGCCGTCCCGTCGACGTCGCGCGTCGGCCGCACGGCATTACCCCGGAGCTGCTCGAGCTGATAGCATTCCTTGCTGTACGAGGCCGGATCTTCCTGGTAGTACTCCGCAATGTACTGTTGGGGACGGAAGATAAAGAAAGAGCGAGGTCATTGCAGCAAATGCTAATTTAATTTACGACAAGCCGAGCTCTGTGACGTCCTCCATAGAAAACGATGATTCATTTGCAACCCCCCATCGCCTCCTGCACACCTCCCCTACCTGCTTGAGGGAGGAAAAGTTGGTCTGCTCCGGGCTGGTTTTCAGCTCGAAGCTAACCATCGGCATCCGCGGCACGGCCTCCATTGGTGGGGCGGACTGGTGTGGACACTCGGGAGACCCTCAATCCGGACTCGCTATCACGGTGAATTTACGAAAACCCCGAACGTTTGCACAAACACACTACCCAGCGATATTCACACACTCTCTCTTCTTTCTTCTCCAAAGAACGAAATCGGTTTGTTGTTTTTTTTTCTTTCCCTGACAAAACAACAGCCGATCAGGCACGGTGTGACGTCCGCGGTCAAACGCAACGATGCGGGAATGGTGTTGATTTTTAGAAAAACACACGAAAAAAGCCAGTTTAAGTAATCAATAACTAAAATAAATTATTTTCATAATATTAAGATGAATTTGGAAGCAAAAAACTTTGCTTTTTACGATAAATAATCAAAACAATAAAAATTTGCCTGTGTACGCGTTTACGACACCTCGGGTTGAATACTTCTCTTACCCGTCTGCCTGCGCTCGGCCTTTTTGCTCGCTCGCGCCTGTCAAACAAACCCATCATCATCATCATTTTCGCGTACGACACGGAAGGGAACGAAAATATAATTGTTCACCTAGCTGAACCCTTCCGAAAAAAATAAAACTGCACCTTGCTGCAGTGTTAAAGGTGAAAAGAGTGTTTGGTGATCATCTTCCGCCAGATCAAAGTAGCCGACACAATCGAAATCGAAACGACCGCCCTGCCAACAAGAACAGGAACATCAGTGAGCAATTGCGTGCAAAAGTGTGTTCCTGCTGTGTGCGTGCGTGTGCGTTCGTGAAAAGCAGTGAAAAAAGAGAAAAGCCCCCCTGCGAGAGTGTTTCGCGGTTCGGGAGTGAAGAAGGTGGAAGCGTAATTGCGCTTTTGGGGGAAAAAGATGGTCCCGCCAGCATCGTCCAGTGTGTGTTGCCGCCCTGCTACTACCACCACCCCCGCTGGTCGCCACTGTGGGGCAGATGTGCAGTGAAGAAAGGTGAAGAAAGGAAACGGTGCCCTTTTTGGTTTGCTGCAGTAGCAGCAGCAGCAGCAGAAGGGTAAGGGCCGAGAAGACGTGCGTGCGAAGGAAGCGAAGAGTGTGTGTGTGGGAGAAGAAGCAAAAGAATCCGAACGGCGATATCCACACACACACACACACATACACATCCGTGTTGTGCGTGTGTTTTTTCGCGTAAAATAAAAGGTGTAGCCAAAGCGCCGGGAAAGGGTTTACGGGCGGTCCCCCGAGATAGAGTGAGTGCACGCTTGTGTGTGTGTGTGTGTGCGCGCGTGACAGAAAGAAAGAGAGGGCTGCCCGCTTCCGCTCGCCACCGTGGTGTGAATAAAAGTTACAAAGGTAAGAGTGGGTGGGTGTTTTTTTTCTCTTGTAAAGCTAGTGGGGTGGAGGGTGGGATGCCAAACGGGGCTACAATTGTGCAACCAGCGGCTTAAATTCGTGCAAAAATTATCCCTTCCCCCGGCGCACCAGGTCAAGGATCGTGCCATACTGTGTGTGTGTGTGTGTATGTGTGCGTGGAAAATTGGGTGTGCACATGGGATCAGCAGAACGTTTGAGAGCGAGGTTGTGCGGAGAAGCGGCTCTAAATTAAATTAAATTGAATAATTCTGTGACCTAGCTGGACCTAGGATTCGAGGGAGGGGTCGCATGGGGTACGATGAAAACGGGTTGAAATGTTATCCATCATCCCCCCCCCCCCACCCCTTTTCGTTGGCTGGGAGAAACAATCAATACCATCATCGCGCACCGGCTTCTGCGATTTGCTGTTTTCCACGCGTAGCAGATGGTGTGCTGCTGCTGCTGCTCTAGAATCCTTGCAAATTGCATCTGCGCTAATGTACAGTGCGGTACACAGCATCGTCTACAGCATGAAATTGGAGGATTGTGAAGGATTTGATGAGATACAATGATTGTACAATATTGTGTAAAGACTTGTATACTACTTCTTTTTGGCTCAACAACCGTTGACGGTCAAGGCCTGCCTGTACTACTTGTGGGGTTGGCTTTCAATGACTTTTAGATCCCCCCCCCCTACTATCCTACTATAGTCAGTCCCACGTATGGCGGCATTGTCTATTTGGGGCTTGAATCCATGACGGGCATGTCGTTAAGTCGTACGAGTGGACGACTGTACCATGAGACCGGCTAAAAACTTATATACTACTTATAAAACTTTTTAAAAATTCCGCCAAGACAAACTTGGAATTGGTAAACATTATTGGACGTTTTTTTAAACTGTAACGCAATTTATAACGCCAAATCTTAGTGTTCCAATGTATTAATTTTAAAAGCTAAAACAAACCCAAATATATTCTTACAAACAAATTCAATTCGTTCGATGGCGCATTATTTGTGTCACACACTGTACTGTACCTTGGTTGCGCGCAAGCGGGGGCTTACACCCGCCACAACACTGCAGCCAGCCAGTGGGAGCACCGTTATCGCCACACCGGGTCAGAGTCCGGCTGCATCGCATCGTCAGCACGGCCAAAAACCAGCCGGGAAACAAATCTCGGGAACTCGTTTTTAGAACCGCGGCTGCTGCTGCCACGTTCTTTGCCTGTTGGCGTTTCGGCGCACCAGCACGAATTAACCTGTTTGGAAAGGAACGTTAGAAAATACTACCGCTACCCCGGCCCGCACGGGATCGAACGGCACGGAGGACAGGTTCTTACAGTTTTTAGTTGCGCTTCGTCATTCGCGGACGGAAGAATTTTCAGTTCACAATAACGAGGCGATTTTGGTTTTTCCTCTCTGATGGTCCAAGTAACCTTTGTGCAATTAATGGCAACGGGCCTTAGTCCCAAAAAGAAAAAGGTTGCAGTCATTCCGTACCAAGTGATTGCATCTCGGTCAAATTCATTCTAAACATACCGTCTCTTCTTCTTTTTCTTCTTCTTTGCAGATAGATACCGTGTGGGGTTGGGCCTCTGCCCCGCTGCGCCTTGCGGGTAACAGAATGGGTGACGTGCTCATATCGGACCGGCCACCGTCACCGGCGAGGTTAGTAGTAGTAGATGCCTTTGCCATGCCGGCGAGGCCTTGTCCAACCCCAAAACCTGTCTAATGGTCTATTTTCCTCTCTCTCTCCTTCCAGCAGACTATCGCACACATCGGAGAAGCATCCCCGGGTGACGCTGCAGGAGCTGAACGTGCTGCGCCGCCACCGGGAGCTGTGCGATGTCGTGATCAACGTGAAGGGGCGCAAAATCTTCGCCCACCGCGTGATCCTGTCCGCCTGCAGCCCGTACTTCCGGGCGATGTTTACGGGTGAGCTGGAGGAGTCGCGCCAGACCGAGGTGACGATCTGCGACATCGACGAGAACGCGATGGAGCTGCTGATCGACTTCTGCTACACCTCGCACATCGTGGTGGAGGAGTCGAACGTGCAGCCGCTGCTGCCGGCCGCCTGCCTGCTGCAGCTGGCGGAAATACAGGACATCTGCTGCGAGTTTCTGAAGCGCCAGCTCGACCCGGAGAACTGTCTCGGCATACGGGCGTTCGCCGATACGCACTCCTGCCGGGAGCTGCTCCGGATCGCGGACAAGTTCACGCAGCACAACTTCCAGGAGGTGATGGAGAGCGAGGAGTTCCTGCTACTGCCGGTCGGCCAGCTGGTGGACATCATCTGCAGCGACGAGCTGAACGTGCGATCGGAGGAGCAGGTGTTTAATGCGGTAATGGCCTGGTTGAAGTACAACGTGGCCGACCGGCGCCAGCACCTGGCGCAGGTCCTGCAGCACGTCCGGATGCCGCTGCTCAGCCCCAAGTTTCTGGTCGGCACGGTCGGGTCGGATCTGCTGGTGCGGTCGGACGAAGCGTGCCGCGATCTGGTGGACGAGGCGAAGAACTATCTGCTGCTGCCGCAGGAGCGCCCGCTCATGCAGGGGCCGCGCACCCGGCCACGGAAGCCGACGCGCCGCGGCGAGGTGCTGTTCGCGGTCGGTGGCTGGTGCTCGGGCGACGCGATCGCGTCCGTGGAGCGGTTCGATCCGGAAACGGCCGACTGGAAGATGGTGGCGCCGATGAGCAAGCGGCGCTGCGGCGTCGGGGTCGCCGTGCTGAATGATCTGCTGTACGCGGTCGGGGGCCACGATGGGCAGAGCTACCTGAACAGCATCGAGCGGTACGATCCGCAAACGAACCAGTGGTCCTGCGATGTCGCCCCGACGACGAGCTGCCGCACCAGCGTGGGGGTGGCGGTGCTGGACGGCTTCCTGTACGCGGTCGGCGGCCAGGACGGGGTGCAGTGCCTGAACCACGTCGAGCGGTACGACCCGAAGGAGAACAAATGGTCCAAGGTGGCGCCGATGACGACGCGCCGGCTCGGGGTGGCGGTGGCCGTGCTCGGCGGCTACCTGTACGCGATCGGCGGTTCCGATGGGCAGTGCCCGCTCAACACGGTCGAGCGGTACGATCCGCGGCAGAACAAATGGTGCGCCGTCAGCCCGATGTCGACGCGAAGGAAACATCTCGGCTGCGCGGTGTTCAACAACTTCATCTACGCCGTCGGCGGGCGGGACGACTGTATGGAGCTGTCGTCGGCGGAGCGGTACAACCCGCACACCAACTCGTGGAGCCCGATCGTCGCGATGACGTCCAGGCGCAGTGGGGTAAGTGTGGATTGCGAACAATTTTTTTTCTAGTTGAATATTGGCGCACGGCAATTGTTTAAAACCAAAATGTGCTTTTGCCCCAAACACAGGTTGGACTAGCGGTGGTGAACGGTCAGCTGTACGCCGTCGGCGGCTTTGACGGTACCGCCTACCTGAAGACGATCGAGGTGTACGATCCGGAAACGAACCAGTGGCGCCTGTGCGGCTGCATGAACTATCGCCGGCTCGGTGGCGGTGTCGGTGTGATGCGCGCACCCCAAACCGAGAACTACATGTGGTAAATAGTCGCTTTTGCCTCTATCTCTGTCTCCCTCTCTCCCTCTCTCTCTCTCTCTCTCTCTCTCTCTCTCTCTCTCTCTCTCTCTCTCTCGCTGTCTCCGTCTGTCTGTCTGCCTGCCTGCCCTCTAACCCCAAGCAGTCGTGCTCTGGATTATTTCTCTCTATCTCCCGTGTTTTCCTTTGCCCTGACCTCATCCGTAATCTGTGTGCAATTCCGCAAACGACCATGCAATGATGGAACCTTCTATTTCCTATCCGTCCGTGGGGGGGGGGAGTGCGATTTGTTTGTGATAGGAAGAAAATGGTTGTTAAATGAGAGGATGGGGGGAAAACTAGTGTAGGCTAGTACATCGAAGTGTACGTCTGGAAGATTAGCATTAAAAGCGTTTAACGTTACTGGGAAAGGAGCCTCTAAAGAGACGCCACACGCTATTCATGAGTCAGCCTTTTCTTTCTTTTTTATGCTTTTTTTTAAACAAGCAAAATTCTTTTTCACTTCAGTACGCTCTTCAGTAAGATTCATAAAGAAGCCTCATTGTTTCGCTTGTACGCTTTTCTTTTCTTAGTTTTGTCTTCGTCGTTCTATAATTAGCAGCGTGTGTGTGCAAAGTGTCATTTAAAAATCATCGCCAAACCGCCTCCCATCACACCGTTCACGCGACTTTCTCATCATTCTCTCCGCTCTCCCCCATCTTTCGCCCGACTTCATCCTTCATCACGCTTCTCACACGTTCCATCCCATCCACCACACACAGAGCTTCACCCATCGCCGCGGCCAGGTCACCACCGCTTACGGGCGCGCGCTTGGCCTCGTGGTGGTTTGTTGGTTTTTGTTTTGCTCATATATTTTTGTTTTAACAATCATACAACCTCTTTCTTTACTTACCTTTACTTTTAGGATTCGCAAAGATTCCGTTGTTTAACATTCACACAAAACACATGCGGCCAGCTTCTGCGCTGCTACGCCGTCGGGCGGCGCGAGGCAGGAGCGCACGGTGCGGCAGTTCGGCGATGTGCCGTGGAACAGAAGTGGTCCGTACAAATGAGTAAACTGTGTGTGTGTGTTTGTGTGTGTTTGTGGAAAAAAGCGGACACGCGTATTATAAGTTTATGCTGTGTTTTTAGTAAGTAAAGGAAGACGTGTGAGCAGAGAGGAGCAAAAACAAAAACAAAAAGGAGACAACAACAAGGCAGGCAAAAGTTAGACGGTTTAAATAAAAAAAAAAGATTAAATTAAAAGGAAGTTGTCGCTCCTCCACACTACACTGCCAGTCGGTGCGTAGGGGAAATTTAATTGCAGGCAAAATATTGGAGGAAGTAAGGGGCAAGTTTAGACTAAATCCATACCACATAAATACACTAGATAGAAGGAAAGCCTGATTAAGTTTTGGAAGTCAGGCAGAGTTCAAGTCCATCCGATTTTGATTTCGGTTCAAAGCGCGACTCACACTACTCACACACACACGTTAACCGCGATTAATTTCATACAAGCAAACAATCTAAGTTATTAGGGGAGATCATTTATCGATAGTTTCAAATAGAGAGAACAAGAGAGAAAGAGGGAAAGAGCTAGCAGTTTATTTGTTTGCTTCCGTTTTCGGAAGTGTTTACATGCGTGAGGCGAGAGAAGAAGAGACAGTTACAAGCAACAACAACAACAACAACTATAACAGAAAAAATGCGATTATTTAAGTGGTATTTGCAAAATTGTTGTCTAACAACGTTCAATATTTTTGATATGATCTATTTTTTGCTTTCTTTTTTGTACTATTTGTGTACACACTGCAAGAAAAAAGTGTTATTTTTTTAAATATCAATTGGCACTTGACTCTTCGCAGTGCTTATGTGTTTTGTACATTTACTCTTTTTTGCAAGCTTTTTTGTCGTTGTATCCTTTTATTTTTCTCCATTTTTGATGCAATTTTTTTAGCCACAATCATGTGCTTTTGCCTTTGCTTTGCTGATATTTTTATATTGTTCTTTTTATTCTTAAAAAAAAGGCCATCTCTAGCTGACTTCACTATTGTCCGATCTAATCAAATACCATACATTTAGCATGTAGTAGGCACGATTACAAACTTCCACTTTGTACATATAGAACCACCCCTCCCCCTCTAAAACGTTGCATATAGATCTCAATCTTCACGATGAAAGGAATTGTCACAACTAGACAAAACAAAACAGGGCAAAAACGAAGGCCAAGGCATGATAAAAAGATAAAGGACGTCCGCAGGCGTTTAGGGTTAAAACAGTGATTTCATGTGCACCGCTCTCACACACACACCTAACATAAAAAAAAATATCACCGCATGTGCTTAATGTGTTGTTACTTCAGTTTTGTTTGTGCTCTGCTTCTCGTTCTCGTTTCTTCTGTGCGATGTATTGTTTGGCTTGCTAAAATGCTCATTCTAAGCCCGAAAATGGGCACAGCAACGGTGCGTGGTTATAGTTTGTTAGTTTTACATTCAATTTCCTCTCCACATGATGGTGGACTAATGAAAAAAAAAAAACAAGCAGAACAACAAATACTAAACTCAATCAAACGTGTCGTGTGTAACGGAGAAGAAACACAAAGCCCTAATTTCATGTTGGGAGAGAAAGATTAAAAAAAAAAATAGGAGAGGAAAAACGTTTCCAAACGTGTCCGCGTATGGCGTAGTAGAAAGTATTAGGAATTATTATAAAACACAAGTAATGCTCCGTTTCTGTTTCTGCTTAAACAGTCCACTCGGCGTTCGGAATAGATTATTTGCAACGGTTTCTAACCACTTCTTTAACCGAATGGGTGAACAATGTTAAAGGGAATTCTCGGAAGAAAATATGTCGAACTAATTAGTGGAAAAATAGTCTTAGGAAAATAGTGGGTAAGTTAAAAGAGGCAGAGAAGAGCGAGAGCGAGAGATCATCGAATCTGCTGTCCCACGGGGAATCAAACGAATAAGAGAACGTTGGCGGCAGAGAGCCGGCACTGTACGATAATGCTTCCACGGCTCCAGTCCAGTCCAGTCTCCCCGCTCCCGCGGCGAAGAAGATCAGTGTGGTATAAGAATTAGTTGCTAAGCATACGCACCGATAAGATATGTTTGGTGGGCGATGAAATTCTCAGAATTGCGGACATCGGCAATAAGCCAGCCGCGTGTACTCTTTTCCCTTTCCCACACTGTTACAAAATTGATGCCAACACCGGCGTATACTTGATAGACGCTTTTTTTTTTGTGTACAATCGATGGTGTCAGTATGGTGAAGAAGGGCATTGTCGATTGTGTAAGTAGATTAAACTCATAATTCGTGATGGTGACAACTGCTTCTAACAACTCTCGTGGCTTAAAATTGTGTATAAAAGCAAACATTTCCTCGGCAGACAAAAAAAAAACACCCTTTCACTCACTGCTTTTCTTTAACCGAAACATGTGAACGGTTTTCGTGTTTAGTATTTAAGAAAATCGCCTTTCTCGCTCATTCTCTCTCGCTTCTTTTCGCTGGCTCTTTCTCATCATGTAGTGATTTAGTTTTCTTGCTAATTTATTAGACTCGGAGGGACGACACGCGCGGGAAAAGGAAGAGATTTAATTGTTAAACGGTAAATGAAGCTGTACGAATGTGATTTTGCGAAGGTCGGTGAACAAAAACTATTAAAGTATATGAAGAAAACTATGTATAACAAACATGCGTACGCAATCAATGTTAGCGACAACTCTTATCTGATCACATCTAATCAGTGCAATCGAACATGATGACAAATTGTGTAAGTAAAGGCTTGTTTGCGTACAGAGGCAAAGGGGGAGATTACAAGCGTGTAACGTATTTTTTTAGTCTGTTTACAGGGAACACCGGGCACCGAAGGAATCTGAAGAACATGTTTAAATAACCCCGTTCCATGAAGCGGATCGATGCCGTCGTAGATTACCTTTATCATGAAATTTGGCGGATTAGCGCCTACACCCCACCACATAGTAGCCGCGTGGCCTGAAAATAATAGTAGTAGCCTCGTATCATTTTATTCCCTTCGTTAGTTATCTTTTACGCACGATAAGTTAACTTTATGGTCAAACCGGTACCAATTTCGTTTGAAAATGGTTGATCTCGCGGAATGGGAAGCATCTTTTCATTATGTAGTTTGCGTTGCGCCACCACGGTGAACGGTGGGTTTTCGGTGTCGGTGCCTGGTTCGGTCTAGAAGGGGATATACAATGTCGCGTGTGCCAGTCAGTAGCTCCTATTCCCGTCCAAGATCGGGACTGGCCGATGCTGTGGTTGACGACGTACGGCCGGAATCGCTCGCAAGCTTAGGTTCGCTGGCCCCGTCTCTCAGCCAATACGCGCTGGGAAATAGTGCTGGAGCCGTCGGTGCAGTGGCCGGTGGAGAATCATCGATGGCACGCGGCGCTGTCGATGGGCTCACGGCAACCCCGGTCGGTCAGCTGGGCGTGACGGCTTTTACGGAGGGCATTTACACGGAAGGAGGCCACATTAACCCGGCATTCGGCGAGGCTATGACGAACAGTGCTGGCCAGATGATGACGGAGCTGGTCGGGGAGGAAACGATGGACAAGATGGAAAGGATGGAGCAGAAAATGGCACGCGCCGTGGATAAGGTTACCGATGTGGAGGTTTCGGCCGCCGAGATGGCGATGGTGGCCGGTGTGATGGACTATCTGCCCGAGGGCGAGGAAGAACCCGCGGTCCCCGAGGACGTACCGGATGCTGGGGAGACGCCGGACCTGTTTACCACGCCGCTGGAGGAGCCGGTAGAGGCGGACGTGGCCGTGCCGGACATGCAGGAGCTGAACGTGGGAGAGCTGGGACGGATGGGCGGACCGACGGATGAATACATTCCACAGATGGAGGTAAGTCGTCCTTGTGGCAGTGGCGGATTAACACGAGGGGAGGCCCTAAGCGGTCATACGGATATAGGCTTTGCTGAAGAGTCGAGTGAGAAGTTGTGAGAAGAGGAAGTCTAAACCAGAGAAAGTTTGAGGAAGCAAATTTACTTGTGAGCGGGGGGCCCCTTCGAGACGTCGGGGCCCCACGCGGCCGCTTAGTTTGCGTACTGCTTAATCCGCCCCTACCTGGTGGGACGTCATAAAGTGCCAGACGTGTGGACCAAACTAACTATCTGGATGATATCTTATCGGTATAGTCACAGTACGTTATCTTTCGGGTTCAGGTCGTGATATGACGACATATTACTTAACGGTCGTAAGAGACGAAGTCCTTTTGAAACGTGAGTCGCGTAAACAGTGATAAGCGAGACTGATGTTGATTTGCTAGCCAGGGACCATTGACCTGTGTCTAGTCGCACTAAGAGAAGTCATTTCGAACCTTCATGATATGATCGGAACTTTAAAACTGATAATGTGATTGGTCAATGTACCGATTCAGAGAGTATTAACAGAGCTATAGATAGAATTGTTTTACGACCACCAGTAGACACCAGTTAACCTGACCGAGTTATAGCGCAACGCAAATCAATATGCTGTGAGTTCATGAACACGTAATCTCATTCCAAAATGTGTTAGTTTGGCTGTAGAACTGATCTTTAGTCCATACCGGTTTTTGAACAATTCCTGATACTAGTTCTAGCACTGGGGTTAGTACCCGAATCTATACTGCTGTCCGAATTGATGCTAACACCATAAAGGTTCTGAAAGCGAACTAGACCCTATACCGGTCTTGGTACTGATCCCGAATCCATAGCGGTCTTACAATTTATTCCGAATCCTGAAAGGTTTAGCAATTGATTTACAAATAACTATTCAGATTCTGCGACGAAGTCTGAACTTAACCCGATCGTAACCCTTTCACCCGTAACAGTTCCTAGCCAGTTCTGGCATTGGTCTCGTAATCTCGTAGAATCAGAAAGGGTTCTTAACATGATTGACATATCATGTCTAATGTATTTAATCAATACATAACCTCTTCTGCTCCAGGAACTAGACCGGAACCCATAACGAACCTTAAATTTATCTCTTGGATCTTGATCTTGGGATCTTGGATCTTGATCAGATCTTGGGACTAATGATGAAACCCACTAGGTTCTGGGACTGATTCCGAACCCAAACTAACTCGGCAATCGTTTCAGTACGCTTACTGGAACTGATTTTAATCCTAGTCTATTCAGAGAAATGCTTTACTCATCCCTGTCCTTAAACTGATCCATATCTCATGCTGAACAAGAACCTTTATTGGCTAATCCCGAACCCGAATTCTGGAAATGATTTCGAATCAAACACCTGCACTGGAAATTTCCTCGGACCCAACGCGTAACGGTTGAGTTCGGTTCCGAACCCAAACTCATGCCGCTACTGGATCGGATTTCGACTTCATGTTATTCAAACAACTGATTCTTGTACCATCACGGTCCAGTGATTGATTCTGAACCTTCATCAGCCCAATAACCATTCCAAGGAATAGCGATAGAAAAAAAAGAGACAAAAATAGTCGATGGCAGGCATGTTGTATGGCTCATCCGGGGAGAACAAAATTCACGGCGAATTCAGCGTTGAATTTTGCTGAATGTTATTATTTCCCAAGCCTCTGACGTATGGCGAACGTCACCACAAAACGAGGAGGAGGAAGCAGTGTTTGTTGTTGCTACTACCCCTGCATCAAAATACCACAGCCGTGGGGATTTCTCTCTTTTTATTACTGCCCCTACGCCCCATGCATGCCGGCATCGTTCGCATTGTGTATGAGTGATGTCATTCGCGGCAAAACGTTCCCCCGAAATCTCCCTCGAGCGTTGTTTCGATAGGGGCTGGCTTCCGTTTGGTGTATTGGTGTGTTTGTGCGTTGCTTTGGTCGCGCTTCTTTTGCGACGAAAGAGACCCCTTCTATTTTCTTGCTCGTATTGGTTGCACCGTAGCTGCCAAAACAACAACAGTCCCAGCAGAGATGACCGCATGCGGGTCGCAAGGGTTATTTAGAATCGATTCCAACGTTAGCCGGTGCGGTTGCGGTACGGTCAGTGTGCGTTAGATACGTAAAAACACACATTGGGGGGATAAGTGTTTGCCCGAGATCGAGAATGAGTTTCAGCTGTCCACTGTGCGAGGTTGTCTTGGAGACGCGGGCCGACCTTGACGAGCACGTGAAGGAGGAGCACACGACGTACTACTACGACACGTATCTGCTCGTGCCGATGGTGCTGAATGACATCGCCACGGTTGGAACGACCACGACCGTTCTCACCAGTCCACCGACCGTTACGGTACGGTTGCCTACCTGCCCCGATCCATACTGACCCTTTCATCCCTTCTTGTGTGGCTAGTTTGGTTCCAGTTTGACGTGTTGCTTTGCTTACTCTTTGTAGGACGCTGGTGATGCCGATCCAGATGGTTGTTGTTGCTGCTGCTGCGGCGAGGACGGTGGCGATGATCTGTGCGGCTTTGGCGATCTGTGCGACTGCGGCTGCGGCACCTGCTGTGGTTGCGGCGGACTGCTGGGCTGCGGTGACTGTGGGGACTGTTTCGGCTGTGGCGATTGTATCGGGTGCGCCGACTGTGGCGACTGCTGCTCGTTCGACTGCTCCATAATGTGAGCCTAAGGCCTGGTTACTACTCGAAGGAGAGAGAGAGAGAATGGAGCGAAACTAGTGCAATCGTTACACCCGTCCGTTTCTAACTCATAGCTCTGTATGTGTGTAAGAGAGAGTTAGTCTGTATGTGTGTGTGTGTGTGAGAGAGAGAGAGGTAGATGGAACGATGCGTGTGTGGTGCTAAGGCCTACTGCGTGTTCTATTGCTGCTAAAGTGTAAAAGTGCAGCAAAATAGAATGTCCAGTGTCATACTACCCACGTGAGAATAAGAGGCGAAAGAACTCCGCAGGAGCCAAAGCCTCTCTAAACAATACTAACAACAACAACTACCAACGTGAGCAGATTAGCCTAGCGGGGGCTATTTTAGTGTATCATATTGAGCTGAACTTAGGATAACAAATTATCGAGTTTTCCATTTCTCACCGAGCATATGAGATAGGGACTCGAGCGTGTGTATTGATCCTCTGCTCAGGTGTGAGGAGAGTTTCGCCTCTTAACTGTAATCCACGTGTGCCACAAAATATCTCCTCTAGCTAGGGTTTCCCTCTTTCTTAATATAGGCTAAAGGGATGGTAGAGCGTTGTTTTGTTTTATTATGTGTACAATTTAACGTTAGAATAGAGAGTTTAATACCAATTGCTAGCCAAGCTGAGCCTTCCTACCCGTTTGTGTTCAGCATTTTTCGTGAGCTTATATGATAAATGATAAACGAACTTATGTACGAGCGTGTGTGCTACTCGCACAAAAGTAGAAATAAGATAAATTTTACATTTTGTAGCAACTGTTTTTACTTTTCACTCAAAGGGAATCATCACGGGGAGTGGTTCCGGAGCTAAGCTGATGACACTGAAAGTGCAATATTTCATTACTCATTGTATGTTTATGGCCGTACGCTCGTATTGCCGTATAAGCATTATCGTTTATCAGTTGATTACTTTATCGGATTGCTAACCGGAAGCGTTTGGTAGACGTTGTGTGTGATTGTGTCCCATCCCCCCTAAGAAGCCGTTTTAGCGCCTCTAGAACTTGAATAACACGTTTTCGGCATTTGGAGAACAGATAGTGCATTACAGACGACGATGGTAAAACTTAAACACTCTCGTACAGTTATCTTAACGTCTGCCAAATGTGCAGATAACTTCATGGTGAATGGGGTTCGTTTGCCAACTTCCGACACTAACCGTCATAGGTGTTGCCTGATAAGCAACGTATAAGCTTGCGTCAACCATCTTGAAGTACTATAATTGGACAGTAACGTTAGGATAATAACATAAATGGAGGTTGTTTGTATACGATTAGTCTAACATTTTTAAAACATACCAGCTCGATGACCAGAGTGGAGCATAACTTAATGGAAATTGGAAGCAAACGTGTTGAAGAAGAGCGCTTAAGAAGGACCTGGATCGGTTAGCGCTACTCTTTTGGAGTTTACGCCAATCGCTGATTTTTTGGGACATTTTTTGCGAAAATCAAATACGATTTTTACGATAATTTTTAAGTGTAAATACATGTATTTATATAATAACTGTCCATTTGACCACCACATCAAAAACATTTTTTTTTGTAGAACGAATCAAACTTTGTTTCTTTTTTCATTTTGCTTGATAATTGTTGTAATGATACAAATATTTTTTCAAAAAAATTACAAATATTTAAAAACGATCCTTTAGAAACGTTAAGACGTTAAATTAGGCCATCGGGGTATGATTTTTAATTACACTCAATTATTCTCCAACCAACCATATTTTAAGCCCTCGAAAAAGTCCGTTGAAAATATGTTTAAAAGAAACATCGCCCTTTGTGCGTTTTCGTTAGCTCCCTCTATGAGTGAGCGTAAGTACTACCGCTGTCAGTTCTCAACTAACACACACTCACACGCATCCAACGGCAATGCCTACTGGCAGGCGCACACTGCACGGTACGCGTACTGTCAGCAGCCTCCGACACAGATTGTCTACCTTCAGGCGCAGCACACCGCACAGTCGATACGATGTTAACATATTTTTAAGCCAAGTTTTGTATTGCAAGTCCTTTGCCGCGCCGAAAAGAAAAGGGAACCGCATACACAATCTACACGATCGATCCACAGGAATTTGAGACTGAGAAGGAAGGAAAGCAGTCTGTTAATCTGGCGGCAGGTCCCATCATCCCATAGCATCCCATCACCCCGCGCTAATCGCCATGCAAATCGCATACGACGAAAGACGTCCCCCGCTGCGACCGAACGAGCGTATGGTGCTGTTTTAGGCCGGACCTAAAACCAGTAGCACACGAGAGAGAAAAAAAAAACGAGTGTTTCGGTTACTGTGTGGAGCCCTTGTGCGTCCGTGTGTGTGTGTGTGTGAGCAGGATGGAACCGGACCGTGGTGTGGCGGTGCTGAGCTTCAAGTGTCCGCTCTGTGATATGCCGATCGAGTCGCAGGAGAAGCTGAAGCAACACATCAAGGTCACGCACAGCCATTACTACTACGATACGTATCTGTTTCCGCCCGAGATGCTGTTCCCGGGCGCGTCGTCCAGCGCGTCGGCCAACGTGGAGGGTGTAATCAGCAACGAACCGGTAAGGGAGGAGCGCTTACTAGCGGCTTACTGCATCAGCTGGGAGGTTGGGCTGTGTCTCTATGTTTAAATCTCGCCTTCCATTTTTAGCTCTCCACGCAGGAAGTGACAATCGAACAGGCGGAAGAGGAATGCTGCACCTGCTGCGGGTACGAGGAGACGGGCCAGGGCGGCGACTGCGGGTTTTGTGACTGCGAGGACGATGCACAGGGCGAATGTGACGACTGTCTGGTGATGTGAATGCTGGCCGGGGGTTTGTTGCCGCTTCCGCTTCCGTTTCAATTTCCAGCGCCGGGAGAATGGTGCCCTGTTAGTTGGTTGGTTGGTTGGTAGGGACATACCACCATACCAGCAAGTATTAAATCAATACAAACTGTTGCACACCTTTCCCGCCGGCGCTGCGTTGCCATTTCGCCAAGGACGCTCAACCATTCGCCCGAAAGTGCCTAACAACTCCAATCTGTCCGGTTTGATTTAATTTTTAATATTCCAAAAAACATACAACCTCCCCCAGGAGAGGCACCAGGAAAATTGGCGCTACCAAACCAGCATTGCGGGGATAGGAGACGGCTTCCCAAAAGCTTATCAGCTGCACCCAAAACATACTTGCCAAAAACATAATTGCCACCGTAAGCCGAGCGCGGCCAAACGAAAACAGCATGTAATGCTTCCTTCTCTTCCAAATGATGGTGAACACTTTATGGAATTAGAAACAAAAGAAACCTCCCCAAGACTGTAAGACGTCCGGTACTACATGCAGCTTCCTTCCGCTTGGAAGAAGACGCAAAAAAAAAAGAAATGAAAAGAACCCCAAAACGAACCACCGATTAAGTGTTAAGAAGGAGGCTTTTGAGCGAGAACACGAGCTTTCTAGTTTTCATTACTCTCTTCAAAAAAAAAAAAAAAAAAAACAAAGAAGACCCTTCCAAACCAAACAGAGGCGATGGGGAAAAGTTTGCACAAAAGGGTCACACATAGCGCAGCTTTAAAGTAAGATTTCATTTACCAAAACGGTCCCCATTTTAAAAGCATATTGCTCTGTCGAACTAGTACTTAAATGGGATGTTGAATGTTAGGATGTGTTGTAGTTGTGTGGTAGTATTTTTCCGTGTGGTAGGAAGCACGCGTCAGAGTCACACTCTTTTACTCTTGTGGTAGCTTGGAGGAGTCAAGGAGTAGGCCAAATTCAATGTATTTTGTGTATGCGTGTTGCGTGCTTCTACGTTTGTTAGTAGATAGCATGGCAAGCATGGCAATACTTAGACTGTAGTGCACGATACACGATACACCATAAACACAGACACACACACGTACTCATAACATGATATTCTAGATCATGATCAATGCAGCCTAATTAGAGCAGATCGCTGAAGCAATGAAGAAGCAGCTGTGCGAGTAGTTTTTAAGCGCCGACACTAGACACGGGTTTGGTCTAGCAACAGAAACTGAGTAACAGTATTGCGTTAACATGAAAGCGGAAGATGATGATGATGATGTTTTGGGCTAGCTTAGGATCTATCTATCTAACTTATTTACCGGTAGAGCCAAAGCAATGAGGCTGTAGAAAGAGGGGGGAAACCAAATGCGTAGAGTACAAGACTGTAGCATGCAAACGACTGTAGTGCAAGGATGGCACCAAGTGCTGATGACAAACAAAACCACCTCCCTTCTTCCCATCCCTTTTAAACCCAAAATGGAATTGCAACTGCCAGTGCAGGCCGTTCGTGTTGGTAGAGAAGGTTCCCTTCTGGGTCACTTCCTTTTGATGTTGTGTAGTATACTGTTAAGAAGTCCCAACCTCGTCGATATCATCTGTAGTCGTTATGGTGTTGAAAATTTGACATTAATTTTGTGCAAGATTTTATAGCGAACGCGTTATTCGAACTTGTTTATTGTATCTACAAAGACTATATACTTTCCTGAAAAAAAGGAACCGATTAGCGTTGTGGAACTAACTTTTATAGCTTTATCTCTTAGGAAGAAAAATAGATTGAATTTTATACCTTGTTTTCATGCTCTCTTTTCTTTTACGGACTGTTTGTGTGCGATATTTAAAGGAAAGGCTAGATTCGATGTAACTACCTGTTTTGTACCTTAACATAGGTGCACAAGAGGTGCATATAGCACTCAACCCAACTCACACGAGCGTTGCGATGAATACTCTATTTCCCCCACAATTCAAGGCACCTTTAGAATTTATTAGCAAGAGAGGAAGAGAGAGAGAGAGAGAGAGAGAGAGAGAGAGAGAGAGAAAAAAGAATGTGGAAAATGTAATACTGATAAACAAGCAATTGGAGTGCCCATCTGGAATGGTGCACGGAAATAGGAATGAATAAAGAAATATATTAGTAGTTTACAATTTTCTAGCTGTTTTTTTTGTAACCATACCCAGTTTTTATTTGAGATTCATTAAAAAGCTACTATTTGTAATGAACATTGCATACCTTTAGGCGACTACGTGTAATTTGGGCGAATCGATGGTACAGTCGTCATCTTGAGCGGCTTAATAACATGCCCGTCGTTGTTTAGTGCCTAAAATGGAATGTCCCTCCCCCCCCCCCCCCCTCGTAGCAAGGATCCGACTGCACGGTACTGAATAAAATACTCGAAAGCCTGTTTCTGCCGGCATAACTGCGTAGGACGTTTACGCCAAACAGAAGTCTAATTTTAGACTTAAATCAGCGTAACACTAAAGAGAATCTTTCCATCACTATTAACAGATGGAACCTTATTTATTTACTGTATGGTACTGTATGTTTCAAGTTAAACCATATTACCAGTTGGAATGTTTTACATTGGCCTAAGGCAGGTTGCCTAGTGGATAAGGGAGTTAAAAATTAATTTTCTTCCATGTTTATTCCATTGTATTTTGGAAAAGAAATGAGTGCTGTTGCACCTTACCACAGATTGTTTCAGATTTTATATTGTCCCAACTTTAACATTAACATTCCAGAGATCCAGGATGGGTGTATTTTCGCCACATTTTCCGCGCAAGCGTATTTTTTCAGTTGGCTTAAGTCTTGCATAAGCCCCTAAATGTATGTAATGCGATGTTTCGTAATGAACACTACGGAGCAGAGACCTCTATTGTCAAGGATTGGCTGACTGTCTGACGGATGGACGGTAACGTTGTACAAATAAAAAAAGGCAAGCCTGAGCCAGCTTTTTATAAGAAAAGCTATGCTTTGCCCTAAAACTTTTTTTCTGACACTTTTTATCGATAGTTGCGCCAAGCTTAGGATCTATAAACGATTCTGGCTCACGTTTTATTTGATTAAGAACTGATATATTTTCAAGCTTTAGCAGTCTCAGTCCTATAATGTCTACAAAACGCCTTAAAATGAAATGCTTTTACGGCAGTTGAATGAAAATGCCTTACATACTCAGGTTACAAAAAATACGTTCTGTGTATTGCATACTTCTAGGCGCTACCTTATTCCAACCGAACTGCTTGAAATTATGGTGGATCATTGTATCACTTCGTTTTTCATTCACAAAATTACTTGCACTAGAATGAGAAAACTCTGCCCTGCCTATTTCGAAAGAATAAGATCGTCAAGCGTGAACGATTTAGAGCGATTTTGTTTGCCAATGCATCCATATCATTTGCTACACATGAGACAGGATGCGATGGAAATCAAGATGAAAAAAACATAGGGAAAATTACTCATCTCTTATCATCCAGTAAGCGCTCCAGAATTAATAAAACAAGAAGAAGAAGAAAAAACAACCCTGCATCTCAATATGGCACACGCTTCGCACAGATCACACCGAAAAAAGGGGGAACAAGTTTCGTAGTTTCCGTACGATATTTTACCCGTCAGCCGAACTGTTCCCTAGCCGAGGCGAGGGATTTGTGTGCTCCCAGTGTGCGATTTCATCGGTCATTTATTTATCCCTCCCGTACGTACCGTGCCCGTGGACATGTGCAACAAGGGACTGAAAGTTTCCTCCCTTCCCCATCGCACCCCCCTTCTCTGCTAGCGAAGCTATCGAACTGGATGGCATTTCCGGTTGTTTGACTTCCACCACGATCGGGGACTAATGGTTGGGTAAAAAGTGTGAAAGTTTGAATTGCTCCTGTTGGTCCCCGTTGTGATATGGGGGCTATCTATGTGTGTGTGTGTGTGTGTGGTTGGGTACCATGTACGTACATGCTGTGGTCAGCACTGCTGTAATATTCATACTTTTCTCTTCCACATGAACGATTCGAAGTGATGGGCAAAGTTTTCCGGGCGTCCCTAACGTCCGGGCGAACACTTGAACGGTTTGGTCCAGTTTTTTTTGGTTTTGTTTGTTTGCCCTCCCCTTCACGCAACGGGTCACTTTTGCTTTCACTTGGACAAAATGAAACAAACAAAAAATGTAACCTTTGCAGACAAATTCTTCCAAACAAAGAAGCAGCAAGTACTAAAAGTACCATAAAATGCCAAATGTCAACCAATATTCCGTCGGCAGCGTCCACTGATATTTATGTTTGTTGAAGGAGTTTTTGCTTTGATTGTTTTTTTTTTGTTGCTCTTCTGATTGCACACCACATTTGCCTACTGACCACTGGAGCAACAAATCGGAATGCTGAAGAAAAGCCAAACGGCACAAAACCTCAAAACAAAACCATCCCGAAACAAAGAAACCTTTCCTATTGCCCGCCCCGTGGCCTGTTTGCTGCCGCAACGTTGCACGCATAAAATGTGGCTTGTGTCAAATAAATCTCGTTCGAACGAAGACCCCCTCCCACTCCCCTCACTCAGAAAACACAAAACTTTTGTGCAAAGTTCTCGGCGCAATTCCATAAGATGGACAGTTGTTACGCATTATCGTTTCGAAAGTACGCAAAGAAACTGTCTTTCTTACCGCGTGTGGTAAGGTTTCGTGTGCGGCAAGAATGTAATAAAATCCGAAAACTTTCCGATCACGATAATGTTGGACGTTTTGTGATGCTTATGGAAAAGAATGCAATTGGTCGATGGATATAAAAAAAAAAATACAAAGATTTTTTTTCTCTGGTACTTATTGCTTGCATGATAAAATACAGATAAAGACAAGCCTTCAGCAATATTTCTTACAATGGTGGGGAAAAAATGTGGAACTGTAATTGTGGAATGTTTATTTCCTTGGAACTGAAACCAAAGGAAAAAAAAGCTCCTATCATCTTACGTGGTTGTGTCGTTAACGGAGCGCCTGAAAGTATGCTATGCTCTATTTAAATGCTGTTTAAGACATGCGGTCGTAATTTGGCAACAATTTCGTCCTGTTAATTCTGCTGACAATTAGCTCGCCTACTTCGGTAACTAGATACTAAAAGACAATTCTGGATAGAAATCTACATTGCATACATTTAGGCGAAATTATCAACAACACTTACAAAAGGGTATTTTGACTGAAATAATATGATTTTTTGAGTATGTGTGGTCTTTTTGTTGAACTTAAAGTAGAAACTGGCGAGTAAGTTCTTACAGGGATGCACAGTCCAATAAACAATTGTATAAACGCTTAAAACAATGCCTGATTTGAAAAACATAATTGTCCACCACTTGTAAACCACTTCAACCCGCATTTTGTACGCTGTCCCCATGATTTAAATAATTGTCAACTTCGATTGGAAAAATATCATTTTTTTGCTTAAAATCATGCATTATTTGAAGCTTGTGGACAATTGTTCATTGAACTGTAAAACCACGTAAAAAAGATACCAAAAACTCCTGGTAGAAAACAACGCCTAATAGTATGCAAAAAGCGCCAAATGGTATACAATCTGCATGCTTTTGCCTCCTTATGACAGAAAGCGCTATTGCTAAGAAGCAAAATCTTCTGCACCACTTTGGACAAACATGCAGATTAATAGCTCATCCAAATATCAAACAAAACAGTCACACTGCAGAGCTAATTATTTTCGTGCCTTTCAGGGGGAAAAGGCATGGTACCAAATCAAAACCCGACCAAAGCAAAATGAGCAACAACAAGAAGAAAAAGCTAACCCCAAAAGTTTTCTCTGCTTTTTTTGCAGCTCCGTTTTTTCACAAAACTTTCCATTCGCCGCCACTATAAAATCTGAAGAAGCTTTGCCCAAGAACAGAGACGTTGGCAGAAATGGCAAAAGTCAGCCCTGAAATGCGGCAAATGGTCTGGCCGGTTCGTACGACGGACCCGCCACCCAGGCATCCGGACAAACCGAGCATGAATCGTTGCTTTATTGCCGCCATTTAAATGCAAATTTTGTAATTTACAACTTTCATCCGTTCCGTGCTAGTGCGCGTCGTCGATGCTTGCTGACGCTAGCGAAAATGATGGCGGCCCTTCCCCCCCCCCCCCCCACGTAGCGCTTAAGCGCTTCGGGTTGTGTTGCCGGATTGTTTGCATCCTCTGCTTTTCTCGCACTCTTTGCACGATTGTCGTCTTGTGTGAGCTTTCTTAGCCTTTGCTGGTGTTTGCCCGTGCTTGCTTGCGATCAGCGATGCTCTTTCCGTTCCGAGCGATGCGATGCCACTGTGCTGTAGTTTTGCTGCACTATCCACAATTGCAGTGGCAGCAAATTAAGCAGCTCGAAGGAAATGCCCCGACTCCGGGGAGCAGATAATCGTAAAAATCCAAACTGCTTGCAGATCCTTGGAGCCTCTGGTTTCGGTGGTTTACGATCTCGACTCTGGAGGTTTCGTTCACTTTTGTTTCCTGCAGAACGAAGAACGTGGTCCGGCGTGGTTTGCGCTTTTGCTCACTCTCTTATGGTTTATGGGTGCAACATTTTCTGAACTCCTTGTGGAATTTTTCGACAACAAACGATCCTTTCCGGACGTTTGCTTTTATTTGTGTGTTTTTTTTGGGTGTTCTCTCTCTCTCTCTCTCTCTCTCTTTGGTTGATTTCGGCACGAAGGTGAGGCATTTTACGCCATTTATTCGTTTGCCAAAGGGAAAATTACCAATTAGTGTCGTCCCGGTTTGGGAACCTTCCCTGGAACTGGGACCAAGATGCAGTCAATGAATAAATTAAAACGACTTAATTTGTGGCAGCTTGATACATGCACACTCTCATATACAAACATACACACACATCTACAAATAAAAACAAGCTAGAGGAAATGTTTGTGAAAAATGGTTTCCTTTTCGTAATTGCCAGCCGGCCTTCGCACAGATGCAGCATTTTGCCTTGAAGAAAAAGGCGATTGGAGAAACCCGACAATCAGTGCTGCAAAATGTCACTATCAATGTCATAAAAAAATCTGACTGAAACAAAATCCATATCAGCGTCACGTACTCAATTGTGACAATCAGAGGTGATACTCAGAACGATTGGTGTGACCAATACATGCTCATGACATGTTTGCGACCATCGCTTGGTTAGTCACTATATCACGACTTTTTTTTGCTGTGATCAATTTTGCAAAATGTCACTGACATAGTCATGAAAAATTCTGGCTGAAACAAAATCATCTCAGCGTCACGAGCTCTACTGCGAAGATCAGAGGCGAGCCTCAAACAGTTGGTGCGACCATCGCATGCTTGGTGACATTGTGTGCAACCAACTCGTGTTCAATCACTTGGTCGCGACATTTTCAGTCGGTGATCATCGCGATGGTCACGGGAGATATGCGGTGCGTGCGAGTGGTTCCAAAAAACAAAACTGAGCATGTTTTCTCGCTCTGTTTGACCCAAAAGACCATCAAAGCAGATAGAGGGAGAAAGCATGCTCATTTTGTTGCTACAGCCTACGCGCCAAGTATATTCCAAGAATGTCGCGATTATCGCCGACAACAATGTCCTGACCAAGTGAGTGATCAAAAGTTGGGTGCTAAACTAAATGTCACCAGGCATGTGATTGATTCTCCAACTGTTTGAGTATAGTCACTGATCATCTCAGTTGTGTACGTGATCTGATTTGAGTTTCGTTTCAGTCATGAGTGTTGATGACTGAAACAGTGGCATTTGACAGCACTGTTCACAACCAGAAAAAAATCACTCATAAAAAAGTGAGTTTATTGAGTGAATCACTCATTATAAAGTGAGTTTATAGAGTGAATCACTCATAAAAAAGTGAGTTTGTTGAGTGAATCACTCATAAAAAAGTGAGTTTATTGAGTAAATCACTCATAAAAAAGTGAGTTTATAGAGTGAATCACTCATAAAAAAGTGAGTTTATAGAGTGAAACACTCATAAAAAAGTGAGTTTGTTGAGTGAATCACTCATAAAAAAGTGACAAAAGTTGGGTGCTAAACTAAATGTCACCAGGCATGTGATTGATTCTCCAACTGTTTGAGTATAGTCACTGATCATCTCAGTTGTGTACGTGATCTGATTTGAGTTTCGTTTCAGTCATGAGTGTTGATGACTGAAACAGTGGCATTTGACAGCACTGTTCACAACCAGAAAAAAATCACTCATAAAAAAGTGAGTTTGTTTAGTGAATCACTCATAAAAAAGTAAGTTTATAGAGTGAATCACTCATAAAAAAGTGAGTTTATAGAGTGAATCACTCATAAAAAAGTGAGTTTGTTGAGTGAATCACTCATAAAAAAGTGAGTTTGTTGAGTGAATCACTCATAAACAAGTGAGTTTGTTGAGTGAATCACTCATAAAAAGTGAGTTTATAGAGTGAATCACTCATAAAAAAGTGAGTTTATAGAGTGAATCACTCATAAAAAAGTGAGTTTGTTGAGTGAATCACTCATAAACAAGTGAGTTTGTTGAGTGAATCACTCATAAAAAAGTGAGTTTATAGAGTGAATCACTCATAAAAAAGTGAGTTTATAGAGTGAATCACTCATAAAAAAGTGAGTTTGTTGAGTGAATCACTCATAAAAAAGTGAGTTTATAGAGTGAATCACTCATAAACAAGTGAGTTTGTTGAGTGAACCACTCATAAAAAAGTGAGTTTGTTTAGTGAATCACGCATAAAAAAGTAAGTTTATAGAGTGAATCACTCATAAAAAGTAAGTTTATTGAGTGAATCACTCATAAAAAAGTGAGTTTATTGAGTGAATCACTCATAAAAAAGTGAGTTTATTGAGTGAATCACTCATAAAAAAGTGAGTTTATAGAGTGAATCACTCATAAAAAAGTGAGTTTGTTGAGTGAGTGAAAAATGTGATTGATTCTCCAACTGTTTGAGTATAGTCACTGATCATCTCAGTTGTGTACGTGATCTGATTTGAGTTTCGTTTCAGTCATGAGTGTTGATGACTGAAACAGTGGCATTTGACAGCACTGTTCACAACCAGAAAAAATCATGATAATGTTTGCGCCGGCATTAAGCTAAGTTTGTCAGTCAGAGTATCGCGTTGGACTCAAGAATTCACATGTCGTGTTCAGCATGTCATGGCGCACTTTTATTGACTATCAGCAATGAGCATCAAGCTACCACGGATATGTTCATTGTTTTCGTTGGTGAAAATCTCGTGATACTCATGACATTTTGCAGCACTGCCGACAATTTCACAAATTGAAAAAGTTAGTTTGTTGATTGAATGGCGCATATAAAAGGGAGTTTGTTGTAAAAAAGTGATTGATTCACTCATAAAAAAGTGAGTTTGTTCAGTGAATCACTCATAAAAAAGTGAGTTTATTGAGTGAATCACTCCTAAAAAAGTGAGTTTGTTGAGTGAATCACTCATAGAAAAGTGAGTATATTGAGTGAATCATTCATAAAAAGTGAGTTTGTTGAGTGAATCACTCATAAAAAAGTGAGTTTATAGAGTGAATCACTCATAAAAAAGTGAGTTTATTGAGTGAATCACTCATAAAAAAGTGAGTTTATAGAGTGAATCACTCATAAAAAAGTGAGTTTATAGAGTGAATCACTCATAAAAAAGTGAATTTGTTGAGTGAATCACTCATAAAATATGAGTTTTTTGAGTGAATCACTCATAAAAAAGTGAGTTTATAGAGTGAATCACTCATAATAAAGTGAGTTTGTTGAGTGAATCACTCATAAAAAAGTGAGTTTGTTGAGTGAATCACTCATAAAAAAGTGAGTTTGTTGAGTGAATCACTCATAAAAAAGTGAGTTTATTGAGTAAATCATTCATAAAAAAGTGAGTTTATAGAGTGAATCACTCATAAAAAAGTGAGTTTATAGAGTGAATCACTCATAAAAAAGTGAGTTTGTTGAGTGAATCACTTATAAAAAAGTGAGTTTGTTGAGTGAATCACTCATAAAAAAGTGAGTTTATAGAGTGAATCACTCATAAAAAAGTGAGTTTATTGAGTGAATCACTCATAAAAAAGTGAGTTTATTGAGTGTATCACTCATAAAAAAGTGAGTTTATTGAGTGAATCACTCATAAAAAAGTGAGTTTATAGAGTGAATCACTCATAAAAAAGTGAGTTTGTTGAGTGAATCACTCATAAAAAGTGAGTTTGTTGAGTGAATCACTCATAAAAAAGTGAGTTTATAGAGTGAATCACTCATAAAAAAGTGAGTTTATAGAGTGAAACACTCATAAAAAAGTGAGTTTGTTGAGTGAATCACTCATAAAAAAGTGACAAAAGTTGGGTGCTAAACTAAATGTCACCAGGCATGTGATTGATTCTCCAACTGTTTGAGTATAGTCACTGATCATCTCAGTTGTGTACGTGATCTGATTTGAGTTTCGTTTCAGTCATGAGTGTTGATGACTGAAACAGTGGCATTTGACAGCACTGTTCACAACCAGAAAAAAATCATGATAATGCTTGCGCCGGCATTAAGCTAAGTTTGTCAGTCAGAGTATCGCGTTGGACTCAAGAATTCACATGTCGTGTTCAGCATGTCATGGCGCACTTTTATTGACTATCAGCAATGAGCATCAAGCTACCACGGATATGTTCATTGTTTTCGTTGGTGAAAATCTCGTGATACTCATGACATTTTGCAGCACTGCCGACAATTTCACAAATTGAAAAAGTTAGTTTGTTGATTGAATGGCGCATATAAAAGGGAGTTTGTTGTAAAAAAGTGATTGATTCACTCATAAAAAAGTGAGTTTGTTCAGTGAATCACTCATAAAAAAGTGAGTTTATTGAGTGAATCACTCCTAAAAAAGTGAGTTTGTTGAGTGAATCACTCATAGAAAAGTGAGTATATTGAGTGAATCATTCATAAAAAGTGAGTTTGTTGAGTGAATCACTCATAAAAAAGTGAGTTTATAGAGTGAATCACTCATAAAAAAGTGAGTTTGTTGAGTGAATCACTCATAAAAAAGTGAGTTTGTTGAGTGAATCACTCATAAAAAAGTGAGTTTATAGAGTGAATCACTCATGAAAAGTGAGTTTGTTTTTATAATAAAGTGAGTTTGTTGAGTGAATCACTCATAAAAAAGTGAGTTTATTGAGTGAATCACTCATAAAAAAGTAAGTTTGTTGAGTGAATCACTCATAAAAAAGTGAGTTTGTTGAGTGAATCACTCATAAAAAAGTGAGTTTATAGAGTGAATCACTCATGAAAAGTGAGTTTGTTGAGTGAATCACTCATAAAAAAGTGAGTTTGTTGAGTGAATCACTCATAAAAAAGTGAGTTTATTGAGTGAATCACTCATAAAAAAGTGAGTTTATTGAGTGAATCGCTCATAAAAAAGTGAGTTTGTTGAGTCACTCATGAAAAAGTGAGTTTGTTGAGTGAATCACTCATAAAAAAGTGAGTTTGTTGAGTGAATCACTCATAATAAAGTGAGTTTGTTGAGTGAATCACTCATAAAAAAGTGAGTTTGTTGAGTGAATCACTCATAAAAAAGTGAGTTTATAGAGTGAATCACTCATGAAAAGTGAGTTTGTTGAGTGAATCACTCATAAAAAGTGAGTTTATAGAGTGAATCACTCATAAAAAAGTGAGTTTATTGAGTGAATCACTCATAAAAAAGTGAGTTTGTTGAGTGAATCACTCATAAAAAGTGAGTTTATTGAGTGAATCACTCATAAAAAAGTGAGTTTATTGAGTGAATCACTCATAAAAAAGTGAGTTTGTTGAGTGAATCACTCATAAAAAAGTGAGTTTATTGAGTGAATTACTCATAAAAAAGTGAGTTTGTTGAGTGAATCATTCATAAAAAAGTGAGTTTGTTGAGTGAATCACTCATAAAAAAGTGAGTTTGTTGAGTGAATCACTCATAAAAAAGTGAGTTTGTTGAGTGAATCATTCATAAAAAAGTGAGTTTGTTGAGTGAATCAATCATAAAAAAGTGAGTTTGTTGAGTGAATCACTCATAAAAAAGTGAGTTTGTTGAGTGAATCACTCATAAAAAAGTGAGTTTATGGAGTGAATCACTCATAAAAAAGCGAGTTTATTGAGTGAATTACTCATAAAAAAGTGAGTTTGTTGAGTGAATCATTCATAAAAAAGTGAGTTTGTTGAGTGAATTACTCATAAAAAAGTGAGTTTGTTGAGTGAATCACTCATAAAAAAGTGAGTTTGTTGAGTGAATCATTCATAAAAAAGTGAGTTTGTTGAGTGAATCACTCATAAAAAAGTGAGTTTATGGAGTGAATCACTCATAAAAAAGCGAGTTTATTGAGTGAATCACTCATAAAAAAGTGAGTTTGTTGAGTGAATCACTCATAAAAAAGTGAGTTTATAGAGTGAATCACTCATAAAAAAGTGAGTTTGTTTAAAAAAAGTTAGTGAATCACTCATGAAAAAGTGAGTTTGTTGAGTGAATGGTGCATTAAAAAGTGAGTTTGTTGAGAGAATGGCGCATAAAAAAGTGAGTTACATAGCTGGATATATGTAAAATGTTATTAGTTTTTAATGTTACTTGATGATCATTTTTTGTTATTAGTTAGTTCTTAACCAAGGACGCTGAACTTAAAATCTGGAATGCCGAAGTGTTGATTTAATACATGTTCCATTAAGCATTTGTTTCGTTAAATAAAGAAAATATTCAATGAAGATTCGCATACTTTTAGGCGTTGCTCATGTTAAACCACCATATCAAAATATGCATACACATTATAGTACTCCATACTCAACGCTAAGTCAGCTCTTCAAACGCTAATGTAGAAGCTCTTTGTGTTTGAAAATAAAAAGTCTAAAGTTTCGTCCTACAACTGATATGCTTCTTACCGGAAGACTGCATAAGACGTTTATTTAAAATACATCCTCCACATTCGAGCATGACAACATCTTGCCATCGCTTAAATATGGCATTCCTCCTATCACTTCATGCACTCTTCCTTACGTCCTTTTTTGCTAAATTTTTAATCAAACCTCCATTTCCGTCGCTCATTTTTGTCTGAAGCAACTTGTTGTTTGACGCCAAGCTACGCAAAACAACATATCCCGAGAGAGCTAATCAGCGGTATCTTGTCGCGCAACCATCAAAAGAAGATTTTCATCCATGAATGCACTGGGATGTGAAAATGGTTACAGTTGTCCGTTTGTTCTCTTCCTTGTTTTGTAATTAGCATAGGGGATAGGTTCCCTTTCAGCGCAACGAGTAGCGGAAGAAATGTCAGTTCAATGGTAGCGAATCAAGATCTGGCATCGAGCTCAGCTCATGTTCATTTTCCAGCCAGTGCACCGTTTGATTAGAGTTGGTGGTTTCGTTTTTATTTGCTGTAGGAGTGCTGGAATTGTTTGGTAAAAAATAGGGCGTATTGGAAATTGTTGGTAGAAATGTTGAGTTTGGGTTGATTAAAATGTGTTGTGCCTAAAAGATCGCTCCTGTTTCGCTGTCGTTAAGAAATAATTTTATTCTTGTTGACTATCGTTGCAACGTATGAAAGAGTGCAATTGAATAAAAATTAGAAAAATTCTCCAATTTTTTTATAATGTTTCCATACATAGTCATAGTCATACATAGATATATAATGTTTGATACAATAGTCTAATTTTATTAAACCTGTTTATTTTAACAAATTATTTATTTTAATAGATTAACAAACAAATATTTAAGTACCTTTGCTTCCTTTGCTACTAAGATTGCATAATTTTAGGCGCAGGAATTACTCTAAGTAATTCGGTTATGCAAATCGAATTCACCGTTAAGATATTTTAAAATGAATTGTTAGTTTTAATTAAAAGTGTTATTATTTAAATGTATGACGTTTTATAAACCATATTATTTTTAGCATCAGAAAACTCTTCTACAACCTATTTAAAATCTAAAAAAACAGAGCTCATGGATATTAGTTTTTATTTTTCATTCAACTTCTTCGAATGAAGTTGCTTATTTCGTCATCTTGCAAGCCATACCATACTCTCTTCTTCAGTAAATCCTACAGAGATCTCATTCCTAAGTGGCTACAGTTAGTAAAGTTCGCATAGACGGAAATGTAGTAAACGATCATGTCTTGCGGTTTATTAAAAGCGGCGTATGGGCAACGCTTCCGTTCTTACTTTACAATCGCTCATATTTCTGATATTGGAAGCCAATTGTATCCCATGATCATTATAGATGCATGTTGCATATCGTCTGCAATGGATATCCTGGACGATATCTGTTACACTCGTTAGTGAAGTTGATGAAGTTTTCAAGGCTCGTTTCAAAGCTAGTTGCAAACTAAAATCCCTCGAGATAGATGACATACCAGAGAGCTGGAAGAGTTTCCAGTAGGTGCACAGGCTTCTTTTCTGAGCGGTGGTGTATAGTTTCGTTTGTGCCTTCGCTGGTACTGTACTTAATACATGGAAAGGAAAAAAAAAACAGAAAAACTGCATCAATAGCAACACATAGAGAATTTTTATCCGAGCATTGAAAAGGAATAATGTGACGTTATGTTGAACTGCTTTGCTACCTTTTGAAATTGCGCCTTTCGTTATGCAATTTGCTGTTACATACGATACTAATAAATGTCTATATTCTGATTTTTAAGCTAGTAACATTTGAAAAGGCTCATTTCAAATACTGAACTAAAAGCATGGTTGCTTGAAATACGTCATTTGGTACACATTTCCCATACTTTCAGAGCCATTCTTCAGACACAAATTCTCTTGTGGCGTAATCTGATTAAGACGCTAATCCAAACCTACCCACAATACAGACAGTTGCGGTAATCGATCAATTACTATCCTAACCACTCATATGAAACTCTAATGCAAGCCAGCATCCCACAATCACCGCATTAACCGAGCTAATAAATAGAAATATGCACGAAATGTATACAGAAAGAGAAAATTGATGAAAAAATAACCCAGTCAATTCCATTTGAGTGTGGCTAGGGATTTTTTTTTCTTACTGGAACCAATTTCGGTGTCATCGGGCCAGTCTGGTTGACTCTCGGTTGACCAAACACCAATTCATACAATCAATCTTACTCAATGCGGTTGCACATTCCCCTTTTGCCTTCCCGGCCCATCCCATTCGTTGCATTTTGGTTCGAGTTTCGAGTAAGTGAAAGTTTTTCGCACCCGCAAAAAGTTACTCCATTACTCCATTACCAGCTCCGGGGTTGAAGTTGACACCGCACGAAACGGCAAACAAGCAGCAGCAGCAGCAGCAGCTCGATTGATTGGTGCTTTTCGATCAGAAAACTAACACGCTTCGGCAAAAGTGTGCCATGTTGGTGGGGTAAATTAAGCAGCTAAATGTGCTCCATGTTTAGCCGTCAGGGAACGGGCTCTTCGATGTGCCGAGATGCGAGCTAGGAGGAGCTTTGTAGATAATTTCGTGGCATGGCTTATTGCAGGGTGCACACAACGAGAGAGAGAGAGAGAAAGAGAGAGAGTGCTTGATGAATTAAAGTTTTCGTTTTCGACGCGGCACCACCGGCTGTGGAGAATGGAGTGGAGATGATGGAGACGCCCGGTCATTCAGTGTTTTGGGCTAGCAATGGGAATGGTCGGTAAAAGGAACGCGGCACGAGGGGCGCGAAACAAAGTTATACCGTATCATCACGTCGAAATGATTGATGAAAGGTGGTGACTGTGTGTGTGTGTGTGTGTGTCTGTTTAGGAGGTGTGCCATGCGGTGTTGAGATTATGGTTTTCCCCGCCTTCGCCTCGCTCAGACAGTTTCCTTTACCTCGAGGTGGTGGCGTGCGTGTGCCCGAGCGAAAATCACATTTTGCAATCAAACTTTTAACTTTACGGTGACAGTCGAACGAGGCGTGAGCGAAACCTAAAATCAATGATGTTTGTTTAATGGCTGATCGTGTCGCTTCGGTTTTTACGGGTTTAAAGTTACGACAGGTGATGGAAAACATAAACAAAAACAAAAAAAAGGAAGCAAATTGGCTTTTCCATTTCCTGTGAAAGGGAAGTTTGATGAAGATTGAAAAGTTTATTTCAAAAACAGGAGGGAGGGAGCGTGGTGTTTGCGTTTCATAACGCATTAAACACTCCGCCGCGTTCGGTTTGGTTCGATAATTTTAGCTAAATATCGATTTTTAAACAATGGTTTATATTTTATATTTTTGGACAGTATATGATAAAGTGGTTTAACAATATTTTAAAATAGTTCTTCTGCAAAGTCTGTAATATACTTCAACATACTAGACAAATAAATTTATAAGATATTTTAATAGGTACAAATAATGCATGCTTGTAATATTTCTTATGTGAAAATTACATAAATTAAAAGTTAATTCAATCCTAATATGAAGAAACTGAAGCAAAATTGTGCGTGCTAAAAAATGACAAGAAGTAAAATTATTACACCAAAAAAGAAGCAAACAGAAAAACTATCGAGCTTTTTCAAAATTCTAGTAAAAAATAGTTAAAGCTGTTAATACGATGTTAAGGAGAATTGATAGATATTTTTAATTTGATGATATTTTGATAGAAATATTTTAAACTACAAGTATAACTTCAAAGAATACATAAAACATTCATGAAAATAAGGAAAAACAGGAAAAATGTTTAGTAATAAAACAAAAAAATTGTTGTATGCCAGAAGTATAAAAATATATAATCAAAATAAACATGAAATTTGCTGATTTTTGATTATAAACTTGATGCATATTAATCTAGACATGTTTATACATATTTCCTATAATTTGCAACTAAAACATACCCACCTGACAACGAAAAACCATTACTGCAATCGTCCATAAAGTATTGCAAAGAAATGTTTCAACGACCACCACCAGCAGCACCACCAATTTTGCTGCGAGATGCTGTTTCTGCCGACGGTTGTTTAAATTTCCCATCACCTGTGGTGCACAATAGCTACTAAACCTTTCCTTTCGCCGAACCGTACCGCCCAGCCAGGGAACCGGCTGGAACGTTTTGGAGCTTCCAGTGAAATGTAATTTCGGTACCATTTCAAGCGAATGATGCGATAACGTATTCCTATATGACGTGTACACGCGATGCTCTCTCGCAAGTGATCCGAGAGCAGTGCTGCAAGTAATCGGTTTAAGGGATTCACTTTTATTGCAATTGGGTGATGGTGTGATTTTTTGTTTGCGCTAGTTGCCGCTTCTGCTATATTTGTGTTGGTTCTACGAATTAGGGTACAGAGAAATGGGTAAGTTTTCGCTTGAAGTGCATTTGCTCGATGAAATGGCAAATGATTGGATGGATTTTGAATTCCAGGAATCAGCCGTAGGAGCCAACAAGTTGGTTGGATTGTGGTGCTGGTTGAAGTAGTGTTATTTCTTCTTTTTTTTAATTATTTTGTTGTGCAAAAGAGAGCAAGAATTGTTGATTAATATTTGCAAGTATGAAATAACTTTAGATGTATTATTTTCTAATGTAAATGCATAAAAAACTCTTTTTAAAGCCTAAATGTATGCAAACTAGGAATTTAAAAGTAAAGAAAAAGTTTACTTAGTAAAACTAAACTTGATTTAAATGAAAATGTTTTAATAAATTATGTAACAGTAAATGTGCTCGTTTATAACAGCCTTGGAGCACAATAGCTCATCATATTATTATTATGCATCGAATAAGCTCTTGCTAAGCGCCCAAATGTATGCAATGTGTTGTTTTTTCAACAGCTTAGTGAAAATGAGTAAATTAATTCAGAATTGAATTGCTTTAGTAAATTAACTAAGCTAGATACTAATAAAAAGTAAAAATGCGTTCATTTTTTTAAGTGCTTTGGAAGATCATTTGCACATGTTCTATCTGTAGAAAATGCTCTGTGTCACAACCAGCATCCTGTTTAACGACAATGCAAAACATTCCCAATAAATCTGACACGCTTCAGTGACCTTTTTCATTGTGTTTGGGCACACATCTGGCCAAGATTTAAATATAGGTTTATGGGATAGGTACCAAAACAACCCCCCTCCAGCCCTTCAAATTTACACCTCAAAAAGAGAATGATGGGGAGGATGGGAAGGAGAAATTATTTTAATTGAACGTTCCAGATTTCATGCAAAGCCAGACCGTGGGTAAGATATATGCATGCATGCACACGTGCACACACACACAAATACATCTATTCATATTCTACGCATTTCCGGGCCGATGAGCTGAAAACGTCCAATAAAGCCCATCTCAATTAACCTTAGAAAATTGCCATCCATCTACCCTTCCTTCGTATGAGCTGCCCCTTCTGTGCAGATAAATTGTTGCGGTTGTCGAGCATTACCCCCATTGCACAAAGGACAAAGGATGATGCAAATGGACGGGGTTTTGGGTATTTTTCGGTGGTTCAATTTTAATTAACAAAAGGCGTCTCACCTCACACTCACCTTGATACAGCAACAGACACACACACAGGTGTGCAGGTGTGAAAAGAAGCCAACCCGATCATCCCGTAGAAGCGGAGGATTGCCAGAACATGCCAATCAATTTCAGGGCAGCCGAGCTCGGTTAGGTGGAGAAATGTTGGGCGTTTTGCAAAATTTATCCAAACACGCCGGAAAAAGGTACAAAAGGCACCTGTGCGAGACGACGGTGGATTTGCGGAAAACTTAAACCAACGGTTCGACAAGAATCCATTTTTCTTTGTCATCGGGGCTCGGGTCGTTCCATCAGGCTCTGATGTCCGGCATAACACGACCGCAAAGGATAATATTTTTCATGTGCACACACACACACACAGTGATACACAGTTGCAACACTTCCATCGAACCGTTCGATTTCATTGGACCGAACCCACCCAAAAAGGGGATACTCTGTCTCGGATGCTTCCCCGAAAAATATTAACAGAAACGTGTCAAACGGGTCACGGGACGGGGCCGGAACAGCACACGGTTTTGACGAAGCGTCACGTCAGCATCATGGAGCAGTGAGCTAGAGAGAGGGAAGGACCGGTTTTCCCGGCAGGTTTGAAATGCAGGGTGTAAATTCATTTTACCTCCCCTGTTCCTCTTGTTCGGCTGCTCCCAATGCTCCTGGGCTTGAAGAGGAAACAAGGAAATGAGTTATTGGATGGTGAATTTTCCTGACGGCCTGGGTACAGGAAGGTCAAGCACCTGTTTGCATCCGTGCAAAGGGAGGGTGGAATTCGTATCCTGGTACGGAATAGTACGCTATTGAAGGGTGGTGAGGGAACAGGTGGGAGAAAAGGAAATATTTTGCCAATTTTTCTCACCCGTTTTGTGCCGAAGGCGGTTGACTTGGAAACGTTTTGCAGCGAACATGCGAGCAGTGGTTGTCAACTCTGATTTTATGTCAAAAGGGATTTTATACTCACTACCGTTGGAGAACTATTGGCTTTTCTTTTTTCTTTTCAATATTATTCTTTCTGTTCTTTCTTCTTCTTCTTCTTCTTTTTATTCCTCTTCTTCTTCTTCTTCTTCTTCTTCTTCTTCTTCTTCTTCTTCTTCTTCTTCTTCTTCTTCTTCTTCTTATTCTTCTTCTTCTTCTTCTTCTTCTTCTTCTTCTTCTTCTTCTTCTTCTTCTTACTTTTCTTCTTCTTCTGGTGTTATTTTATATTTCTTCTTTCTTTTTCTGTTTTACATTTCTTTTTTTTCTTTTTTACATTTCTTCTAAATCATTTTCTTCCATGTTATTCTAATTCTTTTCAGCTTCTTCGTTTTATTTTGTTTCTTATTTTTTTTTTCGTTTTATACTTTGTTTTTCTATTTTTAGCTATAATCCACATGCTCATGTTGGTTCTTATGCAGGCTTGCAATACCTAGTTATACGATCATACGGGTTTGAGCCTCGTCAGACCTTAACAGAAACTGTCGCATTTACCATAAGACCATTTTTAATCTTTTTTGAACATGTTTAAGTTGTTGTTTATAAAATACGACCTTTATTAAATAAATTACAATAATTGCTACAAAAACTATCCTAAAAACTACAGTCAGAACGATGGTTTATGATTCGATAGGTGTCTGACAGTAGGTGAAGTTCAATTAGTGTGTTCAGATTGTAGTCACAATATTGCTTTAGAAGGGACAACTTTTAAGACAATTTTAATATTTTACATAAATAACGATTGTACTTTAGCAAGCAATATATTTTATCATACTTACATATTGCATAGCTTTAGGCGCTTAGCAAAAAAACCTTCAAAATGAAATTTTTAATTTTGCACAATATTTACTGGTTGAGATCCCCTGCCATGGTATGCTCTGTGTGAAGAAATACAGCATACCACCGTTTGACTCCAACCGAACAAAACCCCAACAGCAGCACAACGTTGCATAAAAAAGGGGTAATAAAATGAATGCACGTGTATGTGTGGCTCTCAGTATCGGTTCGATCCGTACCTGCTGATGCTGGACCCATTCTCATCCTTGCCGGTGTCAACGGGTTGCAATGGGTTCGGTTGCGTAGGAAACAACCCCCCGGCCATGTACCACGCAACGACGGGCGCGCTTTTATTGATGGAAAACTTGTGCAACCTCTTTCCCCTTTTCCAGCAGGCATCGCCTGCTTGACCAATGTCCCGTAACCCCAGCCAACGGGCGGATGTGTGCTGTACAACACGATTGTATGCATATGCGAAGCGTGTCCAGCGTCCACAGTGTGGTTGTGTGTGGTTGTTCCGAAATAAACTAAAAAAAAAAAAAAACACACACACGCGCGTAAAAAAACGGATGCGCTCCGGCGCCCGGTCGAATGATAGATACGGAATTTATTCATAGTGTTTTCTATATTTCATGGATGAAATATATGCGCATATAAATTGTTGATAAGCGGCGGTGGCAGCGGGGTTATAAATTCGTGCACCGGCACCAGCCGAGGCGAGCACGGCCTCGCCAATGCTCGATCGGGTGTGAGTTATATTCACATTTGGTTGCCGTTTTTTTGGTTATTGTTTAACATGTTTTTTTTTCTCTCCCCGCCGGACGCTTTGTTTTCAGCTCGGTTTAGTTGAAGGATTTTCCACATGTATGTGAAACAGGCGTGGGTGGAGGTAATGAAGGAGAAGATCGCTGGGACAAGATTACTTGGGTCCTGGGAGCTCAAATCGGTCCGGTTGATGGATGGAGATGGATCCCGGTTTGTTTTTCTTTCGCCCCGAAAAACGACAGCCACATTAGAAACAATAACCCAAAACGGGCTGCGCTGGCTAAGAGCCACACATATACACATATGTACCCAAACATGGGGACATGTTTGATTGCATGCGCAGATAGCGAAGCGCAATAAAAAGAAAAAAAAAGATGAGCCAACGATTGTTGCACACCGAGGCGCCACTATCATGGCGAATGCTATGGAATGGCCCCTGCGAAATGAGCCAATATTTTACGTCTAATCTTTTTTAATGTAGGCGAAATTTAATGGACCAGAAATGGGGAAAAGAATGCGGCGCGATAAGGCATGATTTAGGGGGGAATCGGGCGCTCTGTGGGCACCCAATTTTTATCACGCTTGCTTCACGGGTAGGGGACGGTGACAAAATGGAACCGACCGAATCGTTTCGTACAAAAGAATTAATCGACGCGTATGTGGCGGGAACGGACGGAGGCAGACGCGTGCGGGCGGTTAATGATGGTGCCCGGGTGCACTGGCTGAGTGGCTGTTAAACATGCTTAGAATCGATGATGAGATAATTATACACAAATTTTCTGTCATCAACAGTTTTTTTTGTTATGTTTCTCTTTCCTGCACACACTTGTTTGAAAAGAAAAAAAAATGGTATCACAAACACTAAAGCAAACGGAGCAAAGGTCTTTCTGTAACTCGGGAACCGGTTTCTGTCCCGAAATCACTGCTACCGGGTTTGTTATTAAACCGAAAACCGGTTCTTCCACTGTCGGGTGGAGATGGGTGGATAGCGGTAGCAGACAAAGTGGATCACCATGAATCTTCAATTTCGTAGATGAGTTAGAATGGTTCTCAACAATGACTTGAATTAATGATTGAGTTAAACTCTTTATTGGCGAGCGCCTAAAGGTATGCAAAGCAAGTGAAAAATTAATTCCAGGTGTATTAAAATATTTGTTCTTTTTCCTTATTGAAGCTGTTGTATACCTTCAGGCGCTTAATAGTTTAACTTCAACGCTTCATCATAAACGCCTCCGACAGGCTTTTCTGGAACAGTTTCCAATGTAAACTAACATTTGAAATGTGAGCGCTCATCTGTTTTCTTCTATTTGGCGTAGATTTAGCGCTAGTGAGCGCTAATATCAACTATTATTGTTATTATTTTATTAACAATCGATTATGCAGGTGTAGATAAATTCTTAGATCATTAAATAAAAGTTCAACAAAACCTCTTAATCATAATTTCATTTAAAAATATCGTATACCAACGTGACAATCGCTACTAAAGTTCACCACAATTAAACAGCAGCTCAAACTCATGTACACGTTTAAGCCACCCGCCACTCCCCGATAATCGATGTTTTCGTGGTCTGTTATGACGTAAACAGGTTACAATTTAAGTGAATTAAATGGATTTTGCATGTTTTAATATTGCTCTGGTTTCTTTAGAATTTCATTAGGATCTTGATTTTACAGAGTAGGGATCTTGATTTTACAAGGTGTCCCAAGGATTTTGGGTGGTTTTCTCAAAGTTTTTCGATACTTCGCTAATTTTTCTATGATTTACACGATTAATTAGGCATTTCTCGAAATGTTTGAATCACTTGTATTGATTTGTAATGGGACGATATAAAAATGGTGACAGCGATATAAAAATCCCTATGGAATAAGGTGAATAAGTTGTATGACGTACCCAAAAAATTACAGAAAATAACCAATAAATAGTGGAATGTCAGCTATTAGTGCTTTAAATGATTACCGAATTACATAACTAGATGAATAGCTGAATAATAAGTATTAAATACATTTTCAAATGAATTCAAATTCAAATGAAGTTTCGTTAAGTTTCGTTAAGTTAAGTTTCGTGTTTCGTTAATTTTATATTCTATAAATGGTGATGATTGAGAATAGTCACAGTAGCGCCATGGGTTTAACATACATTTCTAAATGTTTTACAATTTGATCACAATCAACTTCTCACTAGAACATTGATTTGAATAATAATTGTGAATAACACACAACAAAAAGCCCAACAAACGCCCTCTTTCTGTTCGAAGTGATACGCACAACAGGAACAGTCATAAAATATGCATACGCCTTATGCCGCTGAACCGCCATAGATCATTCATTGCTCTAGGAGCCGTATTAAATAATGACACCGGCTGCAACTGGCGGCACTACCGGCCACTGGACTGGACACAGTCGTAGTCATTGGTGTTTGCAGCGGGGTTTGCACATCTCAAATCACAGAACCAGTAAATGAAACGTTCTAGCAGTGGCAACCAGCACGTAAGCGTATCTAGCTTGCAGGGAAAGTATTCGCAACGCAGTGCAATGCGTACCGATTGCAATTGCTTACAAATCTCTGCATCTCCCTTTGCAACCCCGAAACGGACAAACAGTTTCCTGCCAACCCGCCGGGTCTGTGGAAATCTTTGCCTTAACGCTATGTCACAACGGTGAACAGTGCTACATGGTGCCGGTGATGTGATGTGGTATAATTTATGTAGTACATTGTGCGTACGGGAAACCCCGTGGAAACGTAGCAACCTACCCGCGTGCTGTGATGCCAGTAATTTGTTTGTTTGCTTGGCATTCGAATGCTCTCTGGTGAGGCAGCAGCAGCAGCAGCAGCAGCAACGCTGATCCGAACCCGTTCGGATACAACGATATCGGGGATGCATGACGTCGACAAGTCCCGAAATCTCTGCGCACTGGAGGTTTGATAATTGAATCCTTTCGAAAACACAACGTGTGCAAAATGGGATGTGGCATCAGCTTTCCAGTGTGGCATAAGCAGGAGCCTACAATGCCTGCCCGGCTCTATAATCCTCAAACCCAAAACGCCGACCCGTTTTGCATTAAGGACAGCCGGGTATTGATTTTTCACGGGCACGGGGCTTTACTGCTCCAATTTCCAATGCCCAAATCTTTAGGACCGACTGCCGTGGCAACGGGACCGGGGTTTTAGGGGGTCCCTTTCCCGGTCCTCATTAATTCCGATGCAAGCACGCTGATACGGAAAACTAATAATGAAGTGCGTCATTTTTCACGATCCTCACGCTTCCCAGGGAGTGTCTGGAATATCACTGCCTCACTCGCGCGGTGGGCAAAAGTTCGGGCTAGATAATGCTCCGGTGCGAGGCTCGGGTCAGGAAATTCCATGCGTGCCTTTCGGGCAGAGGGGAGCGCGAGGCGAGAGAACACTGAAGGCTATGAATATTTTAAGCCCACCCGGGGGGGGGGGGGGGGAAGCCATCCAGGATGGGGAGAAGATAAACGAGGATATTCGGTTCTCGGTTTCTAATGTGAACTTTTAATGTACGTGTATGCTAGATAAGTGCTTTGCGCGCGCGTGTGTGTGTCTGTGGATAACCGTTCTTATCCAGCTGTCTCTCCCTGGTGTATTAATACAGTCCTCCCCCCCTCAAGGGATACGACGAGCCTCCGGGTCCTTTGTTCGTTCGGAGCACACCTGCATCATCACTTGTCACCTTTTAAAGGGAGCATAGGCCGCCCTGCACAGCGGCTTCAGAGGGTGTGTGTGTGTGTCGTACATCATTTCCTGTTTTCCACTTACCGAGGGAGTGGTTGGGGGGAGGCATGAGGCGAGGGTGTTTAGTTTTTTGACATCGTTTTTTCGTCGGCCAAATCGCTTCCCTGTCCCACCGAGAGTACGTCATATGGTGCACACTAGGTCCTTGAACTTCCCCCCCCCCCCCCTAGGAGTTTTCTAACACTTCTTTGGCAGCAAACTTTTTGCTCTGGTTCCACCCAGGGCCAAACGCACCCGGGCAGGCAAACACGTACGCGATTAATTATTCACACACACCGAGCCCTGGAGCGGCTTTTTTCTGTAGTTCCGCTCCCTGCAGGAACCCACAGGAACCGTTCCCGGTCTCATCGTTTGATCGGTTGATGGTTGAAGCGGTTTGATATCTTTATCGTTCCCCCGGGGGGAGGGAACGGGGGGGGGGGGGGAGGTGGCCGAAAAGGTGAAGTCGATGTCGTTACGGGTACAACACACCAAACAAACGTGTTCCTGTGTAAACACACGCCACACAGGGTACAGGGCGGGGTGTAGAAGCAGCAAACTTACTAGCTGGAAGGGTAGTGCACGGAACGGTAATTTTCGGTGACACGTGTGTTTGTGTGTATGTGCCACCCGAGGTGTCCCGAGGTTGCCTCCGTGGGTCGATCAAACATGACTTGGCACACAGCTCTCGCCTGCAGAGGAGAAAAGAGAAAGAAAAGAAAGGTATCGCGGTAGTGCGTACAAATTGAAAAACCGGTTCTTGCGGGTGTGAGGCTCTCATACGTGTGTTCGGCGCAAAGGGAGTAAGCGAAGTATCTATTAGAGCAGTGTGTAAACATTTGCTGCTAATTGTTATACCCCTTTTTTCTCTAGGGAGGGGAGTAGGAACGGACGAGGGTGGCCTCGGGTCGGTGTGGATTTATTTGTATGCATCAGCTGAAGCGTTTATTTATAATCAGGCCGCAACACCGACTGTTTCGGCGAGTTGATGGGGTGATAGGGTGTGATCAGCTAAAAGTGTCGAGGGCAGATTGTTTGATTTCTACCAATTTTCCTCACATGAACCACTCACCATATACACCTTCTTGGTGGGTTGCGGGATGAAAATTAAGCGTTGAATATTTAATACAATGTTTATGAATGTCAATTACAGAAAATTATGTTTGTTCATAAGTTGATTTGTTCATATGTTCTCAATTTCGCGCCATGAGGTATGCAAAATGTGCTACTTTCTACGTTGGCTACCTAGGTATACATTTAGGCGCATAATACACGTTACTCAGGAAATGTATTGTGGAAACTATTAAATATGAATTTAATTATTGAATTAAGAAATTGAATGGTTGACATTGAAGACTTAATATTCAAATAGGATTTAATTTTAAAAGACGGTAATTAAAGATTACTTGGTGACCCGAAAACAAATCAGCACCTAAATGTAGTGCGCACTGAAATGTTATTGATTGCTTCGAATTTACAGTACAATTTTGCTCCGAAGGCTTTTATGTAACTTTTTAGTAAAGTGTCAATAACCATTCATAAACATTTCCCCAAAAAGAAAAAAAAGACGATAACTTAAGGGTGATTTGAATGCCGTACGTTACGCGCCTAAATGTAGGCACAACAGTTGTTTAACTGGTTGAAAGACTGTTCTTATAAAGATTGGTGTGCATTTTTGTAGCAAACTAGGTGATTTTCTCAGTGAACTAGTCAAATTTAGTAGAATTTTAATAAAGAGGCTACAGTTTGAGATGCATTACGCTTCCCAGTTACGATGAAATTCACCCACAAAGACATCGATGGTACATCAATAGAATTATTCCAGGATTTTGCTGCTCAAATTAACTCACCTTTAATCTTTCTGAATATCTGTCTTCTTCCTGTGAATTGCGTATTGCACTCAAAGTATACCATAATAACAGATTGCCTGCTGAATATGTGTTTAAGATAGACACATTGTACACTCATTGTACACTCAGACCACCGCTTGTCATAACTGACACCTTTTCTTATGACGCAGTAGCTGCTAACCCTTGTTTACTCAGCACAAATCACACTAAAAGATACGATATACAACAAATTCCAAGCAATTGCGTATTGGAAAAATGGTGTGAAAAGGGTAACGCTAAACAATATCCAATTGGAAGGGAGTTTAATGGACGTCAGGATGTGTCGTGTGTCATTACTTTTATTTACCCAGAACTGGCCGGGTGTGTCGGATTCCAATATTTTCTCACTTTTACCCTCTGCATTCCCTCAAGACCTGTTACCATCGCTATATCGCCCAGCAGTCGCCGTGAAATGTTTGATGCGTAGTTTAGTTAATTAAACATTTCCTTCCAACAGTTCAGCAGGATGTACGCACTGTTGGCTCACCTAGTTTGCTGTTCCTGATTGGGAGTTAGGAAATTTGAGCAAAGCATTCAACCAAACTAGGCACCACGATCTCAGTTTGCTCAGTCAATTGTTTGCCGCACAGTTTTCCCGCCCAATATCTAGTACTGTGGTTAGACGTTTCATTGCACGCTGCAAACTGTCGTGCAAACGGAGGAACACCGGTTGACCGGGTGGTTTGGTGATGACATTATTTCTTCGCCCTCACACTACCGTCAGCTTCCTCCAAAAGCTCCAATGTGGAGTTTGAAAACGATTCCCGCACACAACGGTGCGTACGTGCTGCGTACCGAAAAACGTGACAAACTAAGGCCTCCAACTGACCGAAACCGCTTTATCAAGTGGATTATATGCAGGCAGAATTGCTTATTTGTCCCCCCGCTGCTCTTATTCGCAGCGAGACTGAGCTTGGGGCGAGTTTTGCTGACGTTTGTGTAGCAGCGCATCGATTGCCAGCCGAGAACACGGGGAGGTTAATTTGCCCCACGAGACGTGCTTCCGGGAAATGTGCGGCTTTTGCGGTCTAACGCTTCACTAGGTCAGGCAGACATTGGTTTGGAAGGGGTGAAGAAAGAGAGAGTGAGAAGGACGTCCATTTAAGCTCGTTTAAAGGTGTAGCAAACACGATTTGATTTAGGACGTATCTTTATTTGAGCTCAGCAAATAGCAGCAAGAACGGACAGACAGGCAGTCATGAGCGAGATTTCCGTGAGCCAAAACAGCTGGCCCATCGACAGTTTGGGGAAGGCACACGGCCGGGAATTAATTAATCTTTACCGTTCCAAGAAGAAGTCAACCATTCCCATCCATTAGCCCGCCTTATCCGCGCCTTATCCGTGGTGTTTCAAACCGTAAGGTTTGGCGATTCAATTAGATGAGTTATTGAGTAAGTCTTGTAATAATTAACACACAAAAATATGCCCAATCTTTGACACATCCCATCTCTGTTCCCTAATACTCGTGATCGCACTCCACATTCGAAAGTGCATTAGCGTGGTCCAATTTTTGGGGGAAGAAAATCGCCGTTAAAACCTGAAGGCAAAGCTGAAGGGGCCCCGTAAACCATAAATCAGCCCGCGCATGATTGACGATGAATTAACAGCTTGAACTTGAGTTCACCACTTCCATTAGCTTGATTTAACGCGAAATGTCGTTCGGTCGCATTGATGCTTTCGTCAACCAGCAGCAGGCCCAGACCGCCGCACGCACAAGAGCTGTAACGAGAGGGTAACCTTGCGTGCGCTCTTACGCCTGAAGAAACGCACGTACCCGTGCGTGTGCGCGCGTAGCAAAACGCGAATTGAGCAACAACACACACATACGATAGTGGTTCATAGCGGTGGTGTATTATTGGTTGGTAATTGTTCCACTGGCTGGATTGCGTGTGCTCAGGCGGGACCAAAAATAAACTCCAAAAGAGTTTGTTACGACCGGTCACAGGGATGGTACCATACGTACAGGGCGAGGAGCGCTTAAGGTACACCCACTCAACATCGCGGGGCATCACGATGAAGACCTTCGGCATCGAATCGAACCGTGGTTGTGTCTCCCGGTTTGTCGTCCGCCGGTACCGGTTTTTTTGCTTTGCTTTGTTTTGTTTTGGGGTTGCGGTTTTGTGCTGCGCCCGAACACACCTTCGAACAGCGTCGTCGAAGGCAGCGGGGCCACAGTGTGACCGTTTTCGGACCCGGACCGGTTCTCTGCTAGAACCGGTCAGCAAAACTTAACCGCTGGGATTCATTAAGATTGTGCTCGTGATAAAGACTATTTTCAGCCCCAGCTCCCAAAAACGGTAAACTAACAGCCCCGAAGCCACGAAGGACGAAGAGAAACCCGAAGGAACTTGTTTTGTTGGCAGGGAAGATGATTATGGGAAGCGTTTATCGGGGCCGGTGCCGAGACACCCGGACCCCGGGTGCGTTGCGTGACATACGTGTGCAGTGAGTGATGAATTATGGGACAAAACATCGGCAGCAGGTAGGGATAAGACACCGACATACTGGGGTTCCGGTGATAACCATCGCTGGAGGTGTAGCTACTGGACGAAGCGAACAATTAGGTACTATTTTACAACGAATTTTTGACATAAAAAAACATTGTTTTTGATGACATTTTACCTGTGTTTTGTTGTTAAAAAACTGGTAATGCAACTGAAGACCATTCTGTTGTGTTCACGAGTGCGTCACGTGACAAGGGTTTCTGTTTATTATGGCTGTTTCTTAGTGTTTAAAAGGTATAAAATATCATCGTTTGTTTGATATTTTATCACTTAATGATGTCACTTGAACTATTTTTTTTGTAATGTGTATTCTTAATACTGAATTTACCAACAGCAATTTTGAAGAAAAGTACATAATCATACTGTCATATAATAAATTTTATAAAATAATCTCAGTTTTATGTTAAGTCCCCGACATACGCGAATAATCCGTTCCAGGGTCATTCGCGTAGGTCGGATTTTCGCGTAAGTCGAATATCATCATGAAAAGTTATTTATTATTAAATGTTATTATTGAAGAATTTAATAGCAATTATTACTTATTTCATGCATTTTGTGTAGAAAATTCTGGTTTTTTTGCGGGTTAATTAGCGATTTCAAACTTTTAGCAAAACTGCAATTTTGTATTTTGAATTTGACAATTGTTGAAAATTGTACCAACTTGACGTACGAACTGTCAAAAACTAAAAAATCTCGTAACTCGAGAAACTCGCATAGTTTGGGGAAAGACTGTAGAAACTGATGAATAATTCGATAAAACTGTGTGAACATGTAATCACCAAACACAGATTTAATGCAGCTCTTTAATCGCAACTTCATGGCCGTCTCGGTAAAGCGAAGTATCTACAAACAGCAGCCATGAGACGAAGCCCTGTTTCTGCTCGTTGAGTATTATTATGTACAAGTGTTAAAACAATATTATGTTCACAGGATTGTTTTATGATTAACATTTTTTTATGAAGTACTCTTAAGCATGTTATTTAAATTCTAACGAAGCCTTGAATTATTCAAATAAGTATCAAAATAAGTACAGTAGTTTCCTGAGCCGTGCGTTTAATGCGTTCCGAAGACATTACCGTAGGTCGAGTATCACGATTTTCGGATAAAATATTCATAATATTTTTGTATAATTGTCTTGAATTGAATTCTTTAAGCTTAAGATATTCAATTCATAATGGGACTCGTGCGGTAACTAAGCACAGCTATTTCTCATGATTTTAAAATCATTTTTCGTCTGTCAAATCGATACAATTTGCACAAGATCTAAAGGCCCATCTGCCTAAAGCATACACAATTGTTCTCATTAACCTTCGTAACGATCTCCTGTGCATATCTCGAGAACATTTAGCAGTCATACATGCTTATGGATCGAATCGTTTTTGGTGCAGACTTGCCTAGCCCTTAACAGCATTACGCATGGGAAAATGTTTCTGATGGAGATCGAACTTCATCCGACCTTGTAGCAGCTGGTGATCATTCAATGTCTCTTATACTTCTCCATGTAAATTAGCTTCAATGGGCTAATGAGAAGGTTGTACATATTTTTTCGACAAACTTGTCTGCATCACAGGCTTGTGCTACTAATCGTATTAATTTTCAATTTAAACGATGTTCGATCCAACACGTCTTCTAAAGTTGGGCTGATTAAACCCCCTCCAACCTCACCCTATTTCGAGCTGCGGTGCTGTCTGTCTGTCAAAAATCGTTTAAACCATCACACCTTCAATCCGATTATGAGCCCGTGATCGAATGACGGAATTGATCATGAACAGCAAGGGGGGGAGGGGATAGAATAAAATAAAATAAATAAGCTTCAAAAACAAGCTAAACTACGGATCGCAATGCAACACACAAGCTGAATAGATGGACGGATCATGATCGTTCGAGGCTGCGAGTAGTGTGTGGTAGGGAGAACCATATACTGACGATCCGTGCCTCACCTCCACCTCCGGGGGGACAAATCACCCCACCAAGTTCCCCAGTACGGTCTGGCACACCGAGCGCCCGGTTCCCTCCGCAGCGACTCATAAACCCATGTAGCCGTCGTCTGGTCTGGAGCTGTTTTGGAGCCGGTTTGGTTGGCCACTGATTATGGCTCGGTGTGTCTGCGTGTTTGTGTGTGATGTTAGTCTACTTTTTGTTTTGTTGGCTGCGTTGGACACTCCGCACCATTGCAGCCGCCTAATCCTCCGCCAAAGCGCTTCTCGCGGCAGGGATTAGAGCGAAGCGTGCGGATAGAATACGAAGTGGATCAAGACAACATTAGCCAACTGAGCCGACTAAGCACAGTTAGGAAGCGTACCTCCCGCGTCTCGCTGCGATTGCTTCATTATTTGGGTACCTTGGGAGGAAACAAGCTGCCCCTCTTCATCCATCCCTTCTCAAAAGCTCCATCGCAAAGATGCTTCAGCTCGACGACGACGGTGGGCAGGTTTTGCAGAAAACCTGTTAGGCCGGTTCTGGTGCTTCTTTTTCGCTGTATGCTGCTACGAGCCCACCGCCAGCCTGGGTTGAGCCGGGGTTTGTGTGTCTAGTCCGACAAGTATATAGGGTCTTGGGCAGATCGCACGCACACTCCCTCCCTGGGCCTCAACATACAAAAGAGCGATCAACACGGGCGAAATACTTCCGTTCGTTCGCTTGCGTACGGATCCTCTGTGGATCCTCGCACCTTTCTTTATGATGCAATTAGGGGGACGCACTGCCGAAAGCAGGGACAGGGCAGGATGTACGGCTGATAATCGTCGTAAAAATGAGCTCCAAAAAAGAGCCAGAGAGAGAGAGAAAAAAAGAGGGAGTGGAGGACAATACAAGTTGACTAATGCGAGGTTACGGCGAAGACGGTGGAGAAGAGAAACGACAACAAATTTTGATGAGATTTGTTTTGCTTTTAGGCAGAAGGAAACTCGTCTGTTTCGTGTTGTAGTTTGAGCATAATTGATTGATTGTGATTCTTCAACTTTTATTGATTTATTTTATTTTTGATGCTTGCATTTAATTCCCTGCCGGTTTGAGACATTTCACATGGATTTTAGAATTTATGAGAATTGTGGCAACGAGTGTCAATAGGATATGATCTATCAGTTACTGAACAATTGTTCTTTTTGTTGTTGTCTGAAGACTTGAACAACTCCATGATTAAAATCGAAGAAGATTAAAACCGTTTGGCCCAATGTATGAAAGTCTTTGCAAAACGAACTAACTTAAGGCTCTCTCGTGCTGTAAAAAGGAAGAAAAAACAACACATTGAAAACAATAATTCAGCCGTACAATTCCGAGCAAAAATCAGGCAAATCATCTACGCTTATTGAATACATTGTACTACATCTACCACACGTACTACCCGTTCTACCCGATCTTATCCGATCAGGAAGTGTGCCGATCGATGCTGCCTGATTCTGTCACGCTTTTTGCTAGCGCCCAGCGCCAGTGTTCGGCAGTCTACACTAATGCCCTCAACAACGGCAGCGTCATGCAAGCGCCACATCACATCACCTTCCCCACACAACCAAAGCCAATCAGCAACTGTCAATCTGTTCTGCACTCTCCCCGACTGACAGCTCATTAACCTAGTATGTAGTTGCAGTAGGCAGTGGCTGGAGAGCGAACGCTCGATGACTGTGAAAAATATTCCCAATGTTTACGTGTGTGTTTGTGTGTGTCCCTACATTCGCTGGACGCTGCTGAAAAAGTGAAAGCTTCATTTTTGCTGCATCTCTCGAAAGACATTCTTGCACCGGCAAGCCATCCTCCCCATTGCACGGTGGGTGTGCATTTAGCAAAGCGATCGGGTGTGTGGTAAGGTTATATTGTGTGCATAAATTAGACATTAAACACTGTGAATAGTGGTAGGTTCGCCGTGTGGCCATGCCCAGTAGTTTCGCTAGTTTAAGGGACGGAGGCGCCACTCTCCAAACAGGGAGAGGGCGCTAATGTACTTCATCTCCGTGGTGGAAGGCAGTGGTTAAATTAAATTAAATGAAGAACCCTACGAAGAAGCGAGCGCGAACCGTATCACGAAGTTTATTAAGTGGGTAATTGGATAGTGATTTATGGTACAGCGTACAGAGTGCGCGGTTTCTTCCCCAGAGAGAGAGAGAGAGAGAGAGAGAGAGAGAGAGAGAGAGAGAGAGGGAGAGACGGACGCCATCCTAGACGCCCGGTGGTAGTTATAGTTTATAGTGCGTTACTACAACACCACTCGCCTAGAAATGGCTGCTTGAGCTGGTTGTATAATTTACACGAGCGTGCGCGCGCCTATGTGTGTGTCCCTTTATTGCAGTAAATCTTTCACCCACCAAAGGAAAAGGAAGTGTGCTGCAAAGGAGCACATCCGTACATTACCAGCGCGGACAGTTGGTTCTGCAGGAGGAAGAGCGTCCGTGAAGGGATTACGACGTTCGGAAATTCGGATTTATTGGCTGGTAGAATGCAAACACGTTTATCACGTCCCTCCACTACACTGTGACCTCCATTTAGAAGAAGACGATCGGTGGTAGTGGCCTGTTTGTGTTAAAATCTCCCATCCCCGAACAACTCGAAAGCCATACAAACGCATCCAGATGAATTTATTTGTCTTTGCGCCGAAACTATTCACTCGGACTAGCCTCGGGCTGTGTCTTTGTTGGTACCTCGGAAAGAAGTACCAGGTTTTCTGGGTTTGTGCCGCAAACGTTATCCTGATGGATGTGGACGATAAAATTTCTAACCCGGAGATAAGATGGAGCAAATTATTAAATCCATTTCCAAAGTTCCCGGATGTCGACTGCGGGACGAATTGGACTGAAGGAGACGCTTCGGGATTAAAGTAAGTAAAATAAATTAATGCCGCACACAAGTGGGACCGCACACAAGCGAATGGATCGTTTAATCGGTTGAGGTTTGAGCTTCCCAGGCGACGGTTAGTTTTATTTGCGAGCATCGTTTAGCGTTTTATTGCCTTCTTGCCCCAATCTATCACCAATGAATCATGAATTTGGTGTGTTTAATAGTTTCGACGCGCACGCCGTCGGCGAAGAGAGCAGTGCGACACTCTGCTTCAGATGGATTAGAGCAGAAGTAAAGTTTTTAGAGACAAATGGGTGCCCATTTTGCTAAAACTAATGCGATTTACGTCGAAATACGATGGTGGAGTGTGTGGTGTTTCATCCTCGAGTGCTTCACCAGTTTGGGGAGGAGAGCAATCAGGCAGGAGAAACCATCACACTTAATGGTGCTTGGATGTCTTCACTAAAGACGCTGCCCAACGCAACACCAGCAATCGTTTATCTTCGAAAACGGTTCCACGCGGTCTGTTTCTGTGAGAAAGCTCGCCTAACAATGGAACGCCTATTTAGGGAGATTGCATTGCGGGCCCTTAGAAATACTTGCCATCGGCGTGTAGTGACTGTTAATGTATGTCCTCGCAATGTGTTCGCCCAGCACAGGTAGTGTGTACTGACTGTGTCGTTGCATGCCCATATAGGACGCACAAAGACGCAAGTTTGGCCGTGTCGGCGTCGTCGTCGTATCTCGGCTGTGGAGTTGACATCTAACCTTCCCCGAATGCTTCCCCGTGTGGTCTATTGTGATGGTAAAATCAACCCCGCAGTTCCTTCCTTTCCCGTGTGTGTTCGTCTGTGGCAAGTTTTTGGAGAAAGGAAACACACAACGAACATGCGAAATGACAGCTACTGCATTTTGAGAATTTTGGTTTGCAACGGTGCTGGCGGGTTCGTGGGTGTGCGCGTTCCGCCGTGCTGCCCTGGCCGGGGTGAAACCACCGACCATTACATACCATTCGGCAGCGGCATCTGCGTTGCGATTAGAGGTGACCTTCGCCGGGCCGGGCGAGCGAGCGTGAAGTCGCGCTGTTTTTGCGTCGTTTCCAAAACTTGCCTGGGAGCAGCCGGAATGAAATGCTGCGAAAAGGGGGAGGGAAGCGAAGAAGAATTATGGTGTTGGCCAAATGTTGGCAGATGCCTGTACGTGTGAGTGTGGAGTGGTGAAGGAATACAGCGGTAGAAGAGTGAAGGAAAGGGTGTTGAAAACATAAACGCGCAGCATAAGAATACATACCATCGTGCCAGAATGAGGTGGAACTGAAGAATGGATACACAGTACATAAAACGAACAACAAAAAAAAAACCTCTGAAAAGGGCACGGCATAGTGTTGTGAGTGTGTCGCATTTAGGTGCTTGTATTGTTTATTTATTTCTTTTTTTTTTAAGATTTTAAAGTCGTGAGATGTGAAGAGCTGGACTGAAGGAAGAGGTGACTTGTAGGATGTTTAACACAAACTTAGGACAAACTTTCTACAAGCACGTTAATTATGTTCTTGAAACGTCAAAACACGTTGTCGTTGCGTTGAAACTCTTAGAAATGAAGAATCGTAAAAACTAAAATTTTAATTTGATCGTCAACAATTAATTTTAATTTGTTTCTCGTCAACTCAACTCAAATCAAAATTATTATACTACTTAGTACTAAGTCCACCAAACGATGGTAAAATTCTTTTGATGATTAGGTTGACAAATTCAGAATGATACTCCTTGTAAGTTTATGGGACTGTCTAAACTCAGACAACTTCATAAACAAATTAATACAATCATGGAAGACGAAATGCTCCAACAATTCATTCAAAAGCCATCGTGTTTATGTCTACTGTTTTAATGTGATTCGTATTGTACAGTCATAACATCATTAATTAGTTCCTAGGACAACAGAAACTCTGGAGATTTTTTGCTGGAACAATGACTCCTAATTCTACACCAATTTCATCTGATGCTTTATCGTAACATTGTTTAATGTACCTTACTTCTCCACAACAACTTCGCCAGTAGTCTATCCGGGATAGATGCAGACATCTATCCCATGGCTGTGTTCTTCGTTCTCTTCACCAAAAGCCAAAGACCATACCAAGGTCCATTCAATTTGTTGCTGGGCAGCTTTCATTGGAGCTGTTCATTCCTAGATTTATCGATAATTAGTGTGTCACAGCATGGAAAATTGCTAAAATTTATCAGTCCTTTTTAATTAAATGAGCCGTTTTTTTGAACAGCTGCTGCTGTTGTAAAAGACATTCAAGGAACTATTCAAACTGGATTAGAAAAGAAGGTAATTTCAATTAATTTAATTTCGTATCTTAGGACCCGACCTCCACAAAACTTGAAAACTACATCCTTTCTAATACGACATTAGTTTAAGAGTTACTTATTTAGTAGTTTACATGTATGGTTTCTTTAACCTGCTGTCTGTACAGTTAGAAATTTGGTATCAAACATGTCGATACATCAGTTTTCCATCCATTGGGAGTATGTATTCTGAGTTGATGCTGGGTGTAGACACATGCCAAGACTTTTTCAAAAACACTGGTCTTATGAAGGGTACATTGGAGCGATTTTCTTAGGTTCTCATTTTGACTCTCCTTCCACAAGCCTTGTACACCTTTCCGGTTGGAAAAATTGAACCTCATTTCGCAGCCTCCTCAGAGTGAAGCACCCAAAACTATGATTACTGCGCGATCACTCGCTCAGTCTGCTCCATGGGGCTTGGGGCGCCAGTTTCGCGCGACTGGTCGACAATTATCTCCAGCTGGAACGCACACCAGTGCAAGAGCGTCCGCACCAAAGCAACTCGAATGGAATGGGCAAAACCGTTTTGCGTGATGTTTCCGGGAATCCGATTTAACGGGGTGTGCTGCCGGGCAATTACTTTGTGTTACTTTGCAACAATTTCTAGGAAAATTTGGTCGGCACGACAGCCACTACAGCCACTGCTACCCTCAATGTCTGGCAAGACAGGGGGGCCTCATCGCCTGAGGATGCGGATCATGAGCATCCCAATTAAAATAATTCCTCGAAAAATAAAGGTACACTAGCGACTGATTGCGCTGGCAGATGATGTGAAACCGGGGAGGAGCAATGAGGAGCAAGAAACAAACAAGTAGCACCACCAGTAGTATCGATAGAACAAGGGAAGGGAAGCGACAGCAAAACGACAGACAGACAGCATCTCTGCCAAAAACCATGATGAGCTTCGAAAGCATAACAAACTACCAATTACATTCGTGTGTGTGTGTGTGTGTGTGTGTGGGGGGGGGGGCTATGTTGCTGTGTGCACTAGTCAACACCACCCAACCAGGCACATCATCGAGTGACGAATATTGCCTGTGCAGATGGAAATAAAATGCTGTAAAATCAAATGCAAATTATAGCGCTCGTGGTTTTTGAAGGAGGAATTGAATGGTGGAACGGGATTTAATGATTTCCCGATTCTAGACATATGCTGTTTGTTTTCATATTTTGGTAGAAAGGGGAGGGATGATTTTGAAGGCCACCGGAGAAGCAACAGACGATGATTAATTAATCATGTAGCTTAGTTTTTGAAGATAATTAGCCTAACAAAGTGCTAGCTTACAAAGCAATTTAGCAATGAATGAATGTTCAGAATTTTAAGTCGGAAGCTCGTCTTAATGGATGTCTTAAATAATCTTAACGCTAGTAAATAAATATTAGGAATTTTTTGCACGTTTTTACTATGATATAACATGTACATAACATGATATGATATAACATAAACATGCATTATTTAAAACAAAAATGTCTTAACGATCAATTTACTTAAACAATATAAAGTAAATATTGATCGATACCAATACAACAAATAAATATGTTGAATTGTTTACACAAAACCAAATTTCGAGCGTAAATTTCTTTAACTTATTCTTCAAAAATCAAATCCTAGAAAAATCACTCATGCTTTGAGGTTCTTCTAACAAAATGCAGAAAAAGTTATTAACAGAAAAAGAGTTATTAATGCTTGTTAGTCTATCATAAATATACTCCAAAACATGTTCATACCTAACATTTCTAGAGCTCAGTTACATTGGAACATTTGTTGCGTGTGGTTTGTCAATTCATGAAAAACATTGACTTAATGTACTACCTCAAGGGTTGATAAATGTCTCTGGGCATTCTACGGTATGGTATAATTCTAACCGCAGGACTCCACACAGCATAACACGGAGCGCAACATAACAACTGACAGCTGCCAAACGCTTCACAAAACGCTTGAGAAAGGAGGTAAAGCGTTTCATTAACTGTCGGTCATCGCAGTAGGTTGGTAGCATTTCAACGAGAAATGAGCGGCCTACTAAGGATATTCAAAACATGGTACCGGCAATAAAGCGTTTTCTGAAGCGTTTGGCAGCTGTCAGTTGTTATGTTGCGCTCCGTGTTATGCTGTGTGGAGTCCTACGGTAATGAGTGATTGGAAAAAGAAAGAGAAAGCAGAACGAAAGCAAGAATTAAAGAGATGTAGGGAAATAGAGAAAGAGAGAGAGAGAGAGAGAGAGAGAGAGAGAGAGAGAGAGAGAAGAAAAAATGTGATACGATGCAATTTAGACTTTCTTGTTGAAGTTGAAAAAGACACACAGGAAAAGAGAAAAGGAACTAATTTCCCCCCGTGGATGTACATACATTCTTCAGCATTCTAACATTGCAGGGAACAACAAGCGAAGAAGTAGAAATGAGCATACACACACATAAAAAACACATGATTTCAACACCCGCCCGCGTTCTCACATGCGTTCCCCTCGTCCGGTTATATGATGTGTCCGATTGACTTACATTTACCACCCGAAAAGGGACGGCGAGACGGGAAGAATAATCACGCTCTTTCTTTACCCCACGTTCTTTTTCTTCACATTCGCGTTCTTCATTCCAGCCAGTGGTGGAGGGAGAGGTGCATTCTTAGGTAATTTCCCCCAGCAGCTATCATCCCCGCATCGTCGCAAGGGGCTGGTCAGAAATTATACAACTCCACAACTCGAGGCAACGAGATAGAAAGTGAAGCAAACGAAATAAGAATAATAAACAGAAGGAAAGAACAAAAAAAACAGCGAAGTTCGCCTGCTAAGATGAGCAAAAGAACGCAACTCATCGAGACAGAGAGAGAGAGAGAGCGAGAGAGAGAGCGAGACAGAAAGAGAAAACCTGCCGAAAACGCTAAAACCTACGTGCGGATGGTTTAAAAATATTCCACCACCACAAAGAACAAGAGAAGCAAAACAAAACAAGCGAGAGAGAAAAAAAAAGTTCAACCCCTTCCTCCAAATCAACCCCACGAAGCAAGGGGTTAGAAGAGGGGGGGGGGGGTCCATCAAAAACCGGTTTCCCTATGTCGTAATGTTGCTGCCCCGTTCCTTTCCCAGCTGTTTTTTTCTCATGCACCCACCGCCGCCGCTGCTCTGTTTGCGTCTGTTTCCCTTTCCTCCCTACCATCTTCTCTTCGCTTGGCTCGCCCCTTCTCTTTTTCCTGTTCTGCGTTACCTGATCACTTCTTCACTCTCACCTTCCTACGCGTCGACACGCTTTTGGCAGGCGATGTGTTGTTTTGTTCGTTGCTGTTTGTGTATTTTCTGTACGTTTTTGGATCGCGGCACTTTCAAGGTCAACTTTTGGAGTTTGATTTTTTGTTGTTGTTTCTCTTCGTTTTTCCCTTCCATGCTTCACCGAACCACCAACTCGTTGACTCGTTTTAATTATGTACCATCGGTGTGCGTTTTTTGCTCTCTCTTCTGCTTCTCTTCCCTGTTCTCTGTTCTATGTTCTGAAACGTTGTTATTGTTACCTTCCTGTGTTGGTGGGACGGATGTGGCTTTTTTGTTTTGTTTCGTTGTTATTCGTTTTCGCTTTTCATTTTATTTGCTACTTTCGTGTTGTTTTGCCGTTAGTTTTGCTTGCCTAACTCTTTTCGGCTGTTTTTGCTTTTGTTTTGTTTTTCTTTCTGTGCTACTCTCGTTTCGCTCATACTCATCATGCGTTAACGTGCTTCTTTCGGATCGCTGCTTGCTCTGAATGTTTTTTTTTCAACTTGTTTGCGATTTCTTGAATGTTGGTGCTGTTATTACATTTTGCTTTTGCGTTTTCTCGTTTTAACTGAAGAATAATTTTCTTAAACGACTTTGGTACTACCCCATACGATTGCTGAATTCGAAATGATTCTTTAGCAGGGAATTGGTTTGTTGCACGCAGGAATGGAAGTGGCGAATAATGATGATTATTTAATTCTTATGAGCCTCCAATTATTTGGGCAAACCTGTAGTCTAAACACGGAAAATTACAGAAACACAGAAAAAAGGGTCATAGAAGCAAAGCAAATTAATAGGCAATTGAAAGTTTACGCAAAAATGGTAAATGTAAGGCAGAAAGAATGAATATTTAGTCAGCTTTGGAACGAAGGACACAACAACAACACACATTTGAAACTAAAATTTGCACCATTCTGTTGGAATGGCCAACCACAATCCCAAAGACGCAAAGCAAAAGCAAAAACGAAATGATGTGGTCGAAAATTCCTTCGCCAAAAGAGTTTGATGTTTTATCGCTTCCGTACCTGCTGGGATGCTTTGCCCTTCAGGGAAGCGTAATTATTGGACGAGTTAATAACAACTGCTGCAATCCTATCCTGCTTCCAAATATGCTAATCGCTTAAGCCTTCGTTTTCAAGGACAGTCATAAGCACAAGCGCCTAATGTAGTCTGCACACGCACAACGTGAAAGCGGCGATGAAACGGTCGGGAAGAATAATAGCCAGCCAGGGAAGGTAAATATTTGAGCAGAAACGAAAGTGTAACGTATAATTTGGCTAATGAGCTGAGCTGGCTCAACACTGCGCGTGCTAGGGAATCAACTATGATTCTAAATTACATTATCTGTATCTGTTTTTAATATGCTTCAGAATTGGATTATAAATGGTGCACAAGCGTTTTTTTTCCCGTGTTTTACATATTTTTATATTGTTTTTTTTTCTTGCAATTTTTCCCTTCCATCCAAATACTTTTTCGGTTTCTTTCCTTTCTTTTTTCAGCTTTATGTACCAACTTCTATGTTTTCATTCTTTTACCTTCCACTGGCTACTTTTTACTTTCGCATTACGCTCACACACACACACACACACACACACACACACACACACACACTGTTTGCCAATTCCGATGGCTGGCCATCTTCGTGCTGCCGCTAATTTCATTTTGCGTTGTGCGCTTTGTTGTTTATTTCGGTTTTCACGATGGAGTGTTTTACTTTTTTTCGTTTTTATCGTCTTTTGCGTTTCTTGCCACAGCTTGCCACAGCTTGCCACAGCTTTGGGCCTGAAGTATTTCCGAGGCATAATTCATCCACTTCCACTCTCTGCCACCTACTGCCAGTAGCGGGGTACGCTTGCCTACCTTCTCGAGTGTTCGTGTGTGTTGTGGTGAAGAAAACCCCCCGAAAATGAAGCGAACTTCCTTTCGCTGGTTCCATTTCGGCTATATTCTGACACCTTTCTTTGTTTTTGGCCACCAGCCCCCCCGATACCGCAGCAGCAGGCTTTTGGCGTCACTCTTCTGCACGGCACGGTTCGGTATGTAATTATCGTATTATATAATGGTTTGGAAGAATTATTTCTGTGATTTCCAGCACCAGATAAACTTTTGCGGTGTTGGTTCTTGTTCTTGTTTTCTCTTGTGTTTTTTTGTGTATTGTGTGCTACAATTCTGTTTGAGTGGCTTGTTTTATTTTTCGGTAGTAACTATTCGTTTCCATTTAGTTTTTAATAACTTGAAGACTGTACGTTGCATACTGTTTGTTTTACACAGTTTTATTGAATTATGTTTTGTTGTTGTTGTACTTTGTATGCGTTATCAATTATTTTTTTGCATTTTTTATTTTTATCTTAATTATAAAATTTATTTTATCCTGTTTTATTTTACATTTTTTTGTATATTTTTAATTTTACAGCTGTTTTTTATTTATTTTTTAAGCATTTTGATTATGTATTTATCTTTAAGTCAATCTGTTTTGTTATTATATTCCATTACACAATTTTCTATATTGGTTTTTTTCATTTTTACAATATTTATCTGATAATGCTTTGTTTGTATTTATATTTTTATGATCGTATATTGCCATTAGAGTGTTTTTTAAACAATTTTTATGATTTGTTTCATTTTTGAGAACATGTTTTTTGAGTAGAAGAATATTTTGTTTAGTATCGGTCCAAGAAGCGTTTTACTTCACTTCCCCGTTCCGTGTTGCGTATGTGTGTTCAACATTCAGATGACCTTCAAATTCTTCCTCTGGAGCTTGTTCGTGTGTGTGTGTGTCTACTTCCCTTTTCGTTTCGGAGGTTTTATTTCTTCGATTCTTCGCTGGCCGGTGCGCACTATTAACTTTTATATTTTTTACTTGCTCACAGCTTACTGTGGTGTGGCGCGGTGTTTGAGCCGTGCAAGCGCGCAATCAAGCTAGTTGGTCATTTTCTACCATTGCTACACACTTGAACCTGCCTCATTTGCGTTTGTTTTCCTTTTCCTCTTTACAATCTGAATTGTGCGTTTTTTTGTTGTTGTTGCTGTACTCATATCATCTGTTTTCGGAAGTTCGTTTTCTCTTCCCATTCTGTGTGCTCGGTGGGTTCTCTGCTTTTCCATTCTTAAGTGCCCGCCCCGCGTTTCCCGCGGCCGTGAAGGAAAGGAAGCCCACCATCCGGAAGTGGCAAGTCAGCTGTTTTGTATCGCTCGTCTGTAAATTACAGTGCCGAGGCGCAGGCACAGGCAGGTTCTGTGGCAGGCTGTTAGTTCCGGCATACCGGGGCATAGCAAAATAATCGAACCGAAGCATCTCTCGCTGCGCCTGGAGTGGTTGGAACAGAAACGGGGGGAAATAATACAAAATACGCACAGCATACCAATCGGGTTCCGCATCTTTCTTTTTTGTTTCCTTTCCCTCATCCTCCCTCCCTCTCTTTGCACGCATTGTGTCATCCGCGACGATCGGCCGCACATTCCGAAAAGGGCCGCACGGAACAGCTTTTGCATGACAGCACACGGAAATTGGGTCTTTTAGCAAAAGGATGAACGCAAGGTGTTTGGGGTTTTTTTTTGGTGCGAGTTGTTTTTGGTATGTGTGTGTGTGAGTATGAGAGCGAATTTTAGTCCCGTTTTTTTGGTATGCATTTATCATGTTAATTTTACGTCCTGCTGATCGTCAATGCACCGGAAGTCACAAGAGCAGGCCTTCAACAGCGAGTTTGCATTCTTTTAAGGTTTCTTTATGCACATTTCTAGTTGGTGTTCTTAACAGCGAGCAAAGACAGAAACATATGCTTCTTTATCAAGCGGTAGGACATCGAAAAGGCAGTAACAGGCATACGCTTCCTCTTACATTGACCACTTCAGTTCATTGCTGGAATTGCGTGGTTTTGGAGAAGAAATGGAGTTGGTTCTTTTGCTTCAAAGCTTCATTCTTTTTGTGCCTACAATTGTGATCGAACAGGTGAAGTAATCTCCTACTTGTAGATCTCTGTGGACCAACATAGTTGGTCTTCATAAATTGATATTATACTATTGACGATCATCATAGATTAAATAATAGATCTCGTTTTTCAGTATGAAAGTATCTTCTATTTTATTAGTACTATTATTTATTTAGCACTAAAACAATGGACAACACTGCGTATTTTTGCATCTGAGCTATATTTACATTACGATCCTATATTTGCCTGTGAGAAGCAAATCATATGTTGAAACAATTTCAGACGAAAATACACAAACCAAAATGCACGGGCATGCAAAAACACACAACTCGGCCACCAACCAAATGTACTGCTGTTCCGGGAAGGTAGATACCCCCTCGGTTTCCGGAGAATCGACCAGACAAACCGAACCATAGCCCACGCTACCGAACAAAGGCCCCCCCCGAACTGGATGGAATCCGTATCGAAAGGTGCACGTTTTTCACTTTTCCCCGCAACACACGGGCGGGGGCATGGTGGGCAAGCCATTTGCTTTGTTTTTCGTTAAACCTCTACGCCGAATTCGGCACAACTTCTGTCCAGAATCGGTATCGGTGCGGTTTTCCGCTTACCCGTATTTCCTCCCCCCCCCCGGGAAAGAATAGATAAGTTTTTGATAAAATTTAATTAAAATTTCATCTTCCAGCCCGCTCGCTGGTGTTGTGTGAGAGGCAGGTGGTAAAGGGCTCGTTATTGCACTGGCGGGAAGGATGAAAGCTTCTCCTGGTACGATAGGGTCTTTATGGTTAGAAAGTTTGGTGGGGTGGATAGGATACGACGGGGCAAGGTGTTTTTTGGTCTGCATTGGAGAAGGATTCGTGAGGTGAATTCTACATTGCCAATGATCAGGGTGGTCAAACTCATGGGTCATTATGGCGGTAGCAAAGGGAGGTGGAAAATGTTGGATCAACAGTTTGATTATGTGTTGATGTTTATATCGAATGATCTTGAAGATGGTAACAATATATTTCTTTCGGTGCCTGATTACTATTCCAATCAGAATACTGCTCGCGAAATTATGTCAATTTTCTGATACGGATTCTGACCTTTTGCTGGAAAACTGCGGAGAGTTTCAGTCAATATTCTGAATGGGGTAAATTTCTTGTTTTTGCTTTGGCTTTTGTTCCTAATTACTATTCCTTGCTGACTCCAGAAAGCGCTGGGACTCTTATTACAGGGGTTTTCAGGGGTTAATAGTAGTTGTGCGGACACTTTCTTGACTCTTTAATTTGGGCAGTGAACACTATATGATGGGAATTGGACTCAATGGTACCCTTTTAGGGCAAATCCAAATCCAAATTTGTGACTATCCAACATGGGTATACAGTGGTAATTAGAATCATGGAAATTTCCCCCCAACAAAGAGTTATGAAAATGTCCTACAACTATGAGAACCCTTGAAAACCACTGTAGCGATCAATCCAGGTTTTAGTTACTGTGTATGTTACTCTTAAAACGCTCTTAAGACTCTAAGTCTTTATTTGAGTTATTGTTTTTCTTTTTTCAGTTGTAACTTAACAAAACGTTTTTTTTTAATTTTTCGGAAGAACGGTCAAGTGGGCCCTATCACAAACAAATAGGTTTGTTGAGTAAGAATTCATTAGTTGAAATTGGTCATTCGAAAACTAAACTGTCTCCATTTAACCGTCCAATATCATGAGTTTGACACTCCTGACTCAACACATCTTTCTGCAGGGGAAATTTCCTCGAAACCCCCCTCTGGAAAATAGCACCCTCCGGTTCGGATAGTTTCAGCACATTCCCTTACTACACACACGCTCTGGTGGTGGAGTAAGCCGTATTGAAATTGGATAATAATTTCACTTTCCACCAACGGAAATCAGCGGTAGCGTATGTAACCAGAACCATTAAGTTTTGGGGGGTTTTCGCAGTATTTACCCGGAAAAACAAGAAGCCGCAGCGAAATAATGAGCAGCAGCTCCACAGCAGTAACTGTGCAAAAGCACTCGCAGCCGAAAGCCCATCGCCAAAAGTGCCGATCATCATCATCGTCATCATCAGCATGCAGCGTGGCATTTGCAAACAGGGAAATTATCTCTTTCGGTGGGTGCACAACGAAACCGCATACACAGTGCACCGCGCACCGATGAATAGTATACCGTCAATCGTAATGAGGAGATTGCAAAAGCTCTCCCAACTCAAACCAACCCAACCCAACCGACCGACCGGGCGAAGGGCATCGCTTTGAAGTGGTTAGATAAATGTAGCTGCTCCCGTTTTGCGTTTTCCACAGTGTTCTCTTCGTTTCATGGAAGCACCTCTTGGTTGCTTGCTTCGAAACACACACACGTGATACCATTTGGCTCTTCCGCTGTGCGCACACAAACGCAAACAAACATATCATCGATAATAAGGGATTACACCAACGGAAGCGCCACTTGCTTGGGGTGGAGGAGGGAACCGATCTCAAACATTGAAACACAGGACAGAACAAAGCAAGCGATGCAGCGATGGGACGGCGGTGGGCGAGAACAGCAAACAGCAGACAACAGCAGGGCACCAAACAAGGGCACGCAAGCCGGTGCTTGCATAAATTCTGCACTTTATGCGCTTTGTGCTGTGCAGAGCAAATCTTTTAAGCCCACTCAAACGTAATGAACAACGGTATTAGATAGGGCGGAGCGAACCAAAGGGGCTTTCGTCCATTACACACAAGTTAGCACACACTGTAAAGTGTGTATTCTTGGTACGATGGGATCGATCCTTACGTCCCGAACGTGTGCAACGATGGCAGCTTCTTGGACGACAGTGCTTTTCTATTTGTGTTTGGTGTGCCGTGTGTGATATTGTTGTGGTGATACTTTACTTCTTTTTTTTTTGCCATCCTTTAGTATATCCCCTTCCCCAAGAGTGGTGTGGTGGCTGATGTTGTTTATGTAGGGCATGCCTATCCGGTCGCATTAGGCATGCACACGGTAGCGTCGTTTCGATGCAAGTGAAATCTATTCTACAAGCAGTTTGGGAGGGCGCTGTAAGCTTATGTGCAGACAACAATCGCCATAGTAACCGCAAGACACTACACGCAACGTCTTCGAATGCATACAAGGCAAGGATTGTAGCTGATGGGGTAAAACAAGGGTAAAATCAATTTAGTTGCAAGAAAGGACTTGCTTTTATTGCTCCGACCAAACTGTAGTACGACATGATCCATGGAAATCGTTGACTTTATTAAAAAAATTATTAAAAATTATCTATCTAGTCAAACACTTTACCGATAGTCTATTCTAATAGTTATTTTGAACACTTTCCTTTATTGTATATGAAACTTGAACGCTTTTCTCTATATTATTGTGCAGAGTAAAACAAGATGCATGAAGTTTTCCAATCATTTCTTGCATTATGATAGAAATTATAATTTCTTTCCTACATTTCCAATATCACATCGTAAATAAATGCTTTTAGATTTTCTTATTTAATGTTTCTTTTTTCATGTATCTTCTCTACTTCTCCTCCTATATTTCTCTTCTCTCTCTCTCTCTCTCTCTCTCTCTCTCTCTCTCTCTCTCTCTTTCTGTTTCTTTCTGTATCTTTATCTATGTCTTAATTAATCTATATAGTTTTCTTTTTTATTGTCTCTCTCTTTTCTCTCTCTTGTTTGCTGTATTTTTGATATCTTTTTTCTTTCTTTTCTCTTTCTGTTCTCGTATTCCTTACTTCTGTAAAGTACTTTTTGCTTGTTTTCCTCTCTTCAATTAGTATTGTTGTTATATTGTAACTCTATATTCCATCACTAATACAATGCAAATTCGTTTAATTGTAGTAACTAATATATACTGTTGTACAACTTATTCAGTTTTATTTCAAAGTAAGAGTGGAAACGGTAGAAAATATAATAGTATTGTAATAAAATATTATTTTCAATTTGAACAACTTTTGGGGCACTTTTGTGACAGAAATATAAAGAACATCAGTACAGGATTATAGCAATACATAAAACATATGTTTGCTCAAAAAGTAGTTTGCTTTTTCTTTGGCACTTTGTGACAATTTCTATACTTTGTCATTTAGTTATGATTTTGAGTAGTTTAATATATTTTTTTTAAATTAATTTTGGTGAAATTGGCCCAGCAGCTTCGAATAGCATTCTACTGCATTCTACTTGAGAGAGCAATAAAAAAACTTGAAATAAAAGGACATTTTTAAGGAAGAAGATAAAATTAATCAGAGACAAATCATGCAATCCTTTTAGTCATCGAATCATGAAAGCTACCATCTTTATACAACCAACAAATTACAAGTGAAGCAGCACACGGTAAATAGTTACGGCTACCCTGCTTCATTCAAGAATGCTGTAAATAGAAACACGCCCGTTCTATGGCTTTACGTTGGTCAAAGTGGCCAGCACAGGCCAGGTGCTGGAAAGGAGGCAAATTTCCACTTTATTATATTTATTCATCGAAACCCGTACCAACCTCCCACCCGCACACCGATCCGAGGCATCAACGTACCGTGCTGGGTGGCAACTGTGACTGTGGCCCAGCGTGCATCCGACCTAAAAATGGAGCCTCCATCCATAGCACGCCGGGTGCAGCGCCGTCCGGACGAGCTGGATGTCCAATTCAATCAGGACAGGACCGGTAGACAGAAATAATCAAAACCACTGACACTGGGGGTTCACCACCGGCACCGGGCAAACATATCGCCTCCCTGATCGCCTTCGGTTTGCCGAGCAAAGGGAGACATGTTTTGCAAACGTTATTATTTTCCTATCATTCAAATGAGGTGCATTGCTCGGTCGGACAGACCGATCCCCGGAGGAGCAAGAGCCGGGGAGGCCAGAAGCTGGTTGGAAACAATTTTCAACATAACAATTTTCCTCTCGACAAGTCCAGACGGTTTAGCAGTGCAGCTTGTTATTTTCACTGCATGTCCACCTTTTAATGGACTCACCGGGGCATCGATTCGCTTGGCATATCTTACGGCATAAATAGCCTTTCGCCTTTGTACAGCGGCCGTCCGAAAAAGGGCCCTACTGTCCAGCATGGGTGGGTGGGATTCGAAGAAGTTTTGTGGTCCCCCATCCCTCTCCCCCCGGTTTCCAATCTCCAATCTTCTCCAGCCAAGCTTTCCTACCGCTAGAAACAATTCATCTGTAGATGATGGAAAGAAATTGGAAAATGTCCACCGGTCCCGGGGAAGAACCGCCATCAACGGCAGCCGGGGCTTGAGCAGGACGACGGACAAAGACGCCCCTGTCGCCTGATGAGTTCACAAGAAATCCGACCCGTAAACCGGAGATTTTGAAGTTCCGAAACCCACTCGACAGGAAATGGAATCTTTATCAAACAGCACTCGGGAGAAGCTTTGAATGCAGGTGAAGTTTTGTAGTCTGCTTTCTGCTGCCAACCCATTCCAATTGTCCACACTTTGCACTTTGCTTCGCTTTCCCGTGCACAGTGAAAATGTGAATAGAAATGGTCAGCCGAGATACAGCGCCGAGAACCGTACAGCAAGCCACCCCAACCCCCGAAGCCCTATTAATCAAATAAACTTCGAGCAAATGGTTCGGAAATGAATGGTTTCGCTGTGATGTCCGATGTGGCGATATTGATTAGAATACTGACACGGCCGCATGCACGGTCGGGGGCACACACACACACACACACAGCCACAGCCACACAAAGGCGGATCGTTTCTGCTGACACAGGACCGCCGGGATTGTGGAAGCCTGTGCCCGGCGGTGCCCGGCCAAGCCTGGGGAAATGGTTATTGCTTATTGCTGGAACCAAGCCGTACGATTCCGTTTCATTTAACATTAAAGACGTCTTTTGTGGTTGTTTGGTCTACCGGAGACTTGGGGGGGAGGAGGGAATGAAAGGACGCTTTGATTCCAACTGTTGGGACACGCGTGCAGTTTACAATGTACAGCGGGGGCAGAGAAAAGGGCATATAATTTCCTATCCGGCGCTGATGTTTATGGTGCTGATTTTGTGTCCATCAAAGATTTACAGTAATTGGGGATGTGTTTGATTTTATGTGTGTGTGGCGGTTTGCCTGCATGGACCATTGACCGGCGGCATTTGAAATCGGTGTGTATTGGGCGAAGGTGACCATTACTGTTCGTTAGTTAGTAGTATTGCTTTTAAGTATATTTTTTGTATAACTTTCATATATACATTAAGATTGGAGGATGAGGATGACATGGTGGATTAGAAAGAACCCAGAAAACCTCAATTGAAATTCATTTCTCCGTACAAGTTGTACAGATGAAACCATATCAATAGCTACAAGATAAAGTTTCAGGTTAGTTCAGTGCAGTAAAGTATGTAACTGAGATACACAGTTTATGCGTTCCGTGGGCATCCGCATACTTCGGATGTTCGCGCAAGCCAAAATACATGTGAAAAATGGGAATTATTGATTAAATGTAGACCTTTTACACATTTTTACATTTTTACATTTTTACATTGTATTGGAAAGAGCATATTATACTGAAGTGCCAATTTGAGAAACCGCGTATCTCCTAATCCGTGTATGTCGAGAACTGCGTAACACGGAAACAACAGACTGTAAATATAATCAAAGAGGCTTCTTCAGTATCGATACCTTTTAAATGTGGAATGTAACAATGTTTTAGGGGCGGGTCCCGTGGTACAGTCGTCAACTCGAACGACTCAATAACATGCCCGTCATGGGTTCAACCCCAGAATGGACCGTCCCCCCCGTAGCAAGGATTTGACTATCCGGCTACGTGGTAATGAATTAAGTCTCGAAAGCCTGTCTAGGTCGGCATGTCCGCGTAGGACGTAACGCCAAATATAAGAGCAATGTTAAAAAAAACAGTAACTGTTTAATATTTCGTTAAAAAGTGTTTCGTTAAAAAGAGCTATTATTTTTTGACGTTTGGGATGCTTACTAGCAACTAGCAACTTAAGCTTACTAAGGTTGTTGCGCTTAATAACAACAGAAAGTCAATTTCATGGTGTATGTTCCCTCACTTTCTCTTGGTCCACGTGATCCTCTGTCAGTTGAGACACTTCATACGCTAGATACTTTCAATGATCCTCTTCTATCCTATTTCAGGTTGTTTAACTCTTTGAATTAGACTCCACTCTTAACTCTTTCCATAATCGTCTTATTTCTTCTAGTTACTGTAATTCATCTTCTCAGTTTTCTTTTAGTCTCTTTCTTAGTTTTCTGGTAGTTGATATTAGTCACTTTGCGCTCTAGATGTGATTTTTTTTTACTAAGCCAAGCTTAATTTAGTTTAGATCATTAATGATTTTGTTTGTTTGTTTGTTACGAATTAGTTTTAAGTCTTCGTTATTTAGCTTTGATGGCAGATATTGAATTTAATAAATGAAATGAAATGAAATAAACTGCTCCTTGTGTTTACACCACAGTGTTTCGCTACCGTGCTGCCCAGGTGGTCTTATAGTAGTAGCACCAGGTCCTGTAAAGGCTGGACGTGATAAAATTTCTATCGCAATGTGTTCACCGGTAGTAAGAGCTGGTTATGCGGGTATTTAAATTCCGTTACAGTCTCAATTTACAAGTCATTGCCACAAGAAAACTGAGAACAGCAAGGATAAAAATGAGTGAAGAATAGTTAACTCCATCTTTCACATTATTTTTGGAAATGTAATGAAATAGTTGCAGATCCTTTGAGTTTAACATCGAGTTATGTATTCGAGAGTAAACCACCAGTAAATTCTGCACACATTTTCATTGATTTTGCATATTTATTCTACAAAGTCGTCCTGTAGTTTAGATTACTGCAATACTACAGTACAACATGCAGTTTCTTCAGGTTCGCCATGCAATGCAAAGGCATTTAGGGACATTTTTCACCAAATTCTGAAGAAGCCATCAATTCCAAACTGTCGGCAAGGTTACACTTAATAACCGTTTGCACAGCAAAGACATTAGATTTCTGCTGCAAGATAGTCAACCAACTGGAAAGCACACTCAAACACACAACAAAATTGCCCTAAAATAAGTAACGTACGACACATTGAAATGCGTCACTGATTGCACGATAACGCACGTGGTTCGCACGGGTTCTGTACAGTTTTTTTCTTCTTTTCGCTGTTAACGGCTGCACGAACCATCAAAGCGGGGCGACTTTTTAATGTCACTTCTGTTTCCTGTATTCCCACTTCCTCCCAAGCAGCGAAGAAAGTTATGCAAACGTACATTATCATCTATCAGACGACCTTTTTTTTATTTGCAGTTAGAGGTAGGAAAAACACACACACACACACATACACACAGTCACACTTTGCTGACATTTTTGTACCGGTTGTTCGTTTCTTCACGTGCAACTTTTGGAATGGAAATGGAGAAAAAGTGAAAAAAAGTGCCAAGAAATATCATAAATGGTACGCAAATATTTAAATATCGTTATGCGCACGCGATTGCTTCATCGTGAAAAGGGGTCTTTGGTGTGTGTGTGTGTGTGTGTGTGTGTTTTTTTTTTTTAAAGAATAAATAAGGATGAATAGGGTGCAGAAAAGAAAGAAAAAAAAACGTTATGGAGAAAAAGTCATTAGCCCAACAAAATCAACCCAAACCGGCGTGACTGTAGGGAAGGCTGTGACTGTAAACCCGTGACATCAACTTTCACTTTTCAAAGCGTTCTTGTGTAGATACTTGTTTTTTATTTAAAAAAAAAGTACGCAAGTTTAGAGTGAGTATGGTTCGTATCGTTTGAGATAAAAAATAGGTGCATGGGGCAGTCTTTAAAAATAAGCGTACATGCAATATATTGATCACCTGGGTTTAAAGTAATTAAATCAAATGTTTGAGAATGAATTCAAAGCTGATCTCAAAATGTTTATGATTTTGAAAATTATGATCGATCATTCCATGCTGAATGTTTTGGGATGATATAGCTAAATAGACCATGCTATCAGTAAAAGCTCTTTCCAGACGCAAGTACTTATTTCTTGCTTGGAAAAGGCTAAAGGAATACAAATCAATTTTATCCTAAATATTAAGTCTAACGCAAAAGTAATCTTTAAATAGTTGATCAATTGATTGCACACAGAGCAAGAAGGAAATAAGCGAAGGCTTTATGTACCATATGAAACAAATGTTTCTACTTTAAGACCCATTCCTCCATGTCCAAGATCGTTTTTTAAACTTTCACTCAGTCATTTCACTACAGTTGATCCGACATTGTTTCTGTAAGTCCCAAAAATGACATCTTTCACAATGAAAAATGTGTTTTTGCGGTAAGTTTTACTTTTTGTGATAGGGAGAGATCGAAATAGGGAAAGATCTTTTAATGAAAACCATCATATTCAAGTAGTCTTCAACCTATTGTCCGAGGCATTCTCAAGCGTGGTCCGCGAATGAATTTTTATTTTTATTTTGATAGAGAAGAACTCCCAAAAGGCATGCCTGGAATAAGAGCTAACTATATTTGATGAAGAAGCTTTGAACAACGTCTACAAAGTATTTATCTTCAATATATTTGGGTCGAGGAAAACATATGTGCAAAGCTAAGTGATCCTTGATCCTAAAAAGGTTGCAGAGCACCGGTCTTGTAGGCGCAAGTTGTCTGAAGTGGTGTCTAGAGTTTCTTCTTCTTCTTTGGCTCAACAACCGATGACGGTCAAGGCCTGCCAACCCACTTGTGGGGTTGGCTTTCAGTGACTTATTGATTTCCCCCCATAGCAGGATAGTCAGTCCTACGTATGGCTGCACGGTCTATTCGGGGCTTGAACCCATGACGGGCATGTTATTAAGTCGTACGAGTTGACGACTGTACCATGAGACCGGCTAAACGGTCTAGAGTTTACTGGTACTTTTAGTTTGAAAATTTGGATGGACAACTGGAGGCAATCAACAACTCGCCAATACACATTTTCCATCGATTAAAAGCAATTATCGAAAAGATTGGAGTTCTATTCGAACTGAAGCCGATGGAAAACGAACGCCGTTTGTTTACCTATTCACTTAGAAACACTGAAATGGGCAGTTCTACCCAACTACTGCCTATTTACTTAGGCCTATCTAATTCTAGATAGATAGTTCTAGAACTTCTCCAATTACAGTACAGTTTAAAAATGACCAATACATTGATATAGATCAATGTGGCGCGTGTTTTTGTCGATCCAAATCCATCCAAAATTTAACTCAACAATCAATTCAATTAATCAATCAAATCAAACAGAAAAGTGTCAAAGTTTGTTTAATAATGCTATGATCTAATTACTACTCTTAACATTATTGGGATATTCTCAAAGCTTATTCCAAATTACATTCTAATGCAGTGTCATCAAATGACCCATACACACTGTTACTAATGGTCCCTTTCTCCCTCATTGTTTAACAATCTTTCACCCATTAGCCAAATGCCCTAGCATTTAAATTAGAAAACAGCAGGCAATATACACACAAAAAAAAACAACAACTTTGCCAACTATTCCAGCGACTAAAATAATGAGACATTTTATTGTCCTATAAAACCTCGCATTTGATCGCACGGAAAAGGTGCTGCCGAGGTGGGACAGTTTTACCATCAACAGAACCGTTTGCCCGCTCCGGTAGATTTGCCTCCGATGGATGGTTGAGAATTAATGATGGAATTAAAAATACGGCGAGCTGTGATGCAAATGTGACTATTGGGACATTCGGCACGCGGTTGTACAAACTCTCCCGCTCTCTCTCTCTCTCTCTCTCTCGACTGCGTTTTGGTTGACTCACTCTGCAAGCAATTATTCCTGCACGTTCTTCCGACCAAAAAACCGGGGCCCCGGACCATTATATGCTCGAGCCGGTATCGAGCCTCCGATTCCGAGGGAAGAGAATGTATCTTAACGACTTTCCTGGCCATCGTCGTGTTCGTTCACTTCATGGAACAGTTGCAATCCATAGTATGGGGAGGGGACAACGCTCACATAAAATCTGTGGCCCACCAAACACCAGCAGTACGCCCGGTTCAGCCCGGTTGTGCACTCTGCTTGTGTAACCCAAACTGCTTCTAGTCGGGGCAGGGAGGGGGGCCGTGCACTCTCTCCCATTACAACCCGGACGATTCGTTTAATTAACTGATAACGAATATAGGAAATCGTTTACCACCACCAGGCAGGTCGAGATCACCATCCCGATCTTTCCCGGGCACTAAATGCGAAATAAAATCTTCCGGCAGTTCATTTACGGTACCGTTTCGCGTAACAGTCGCCCGGGTAGCGGGTGCCATACCATGGCCAGTTCGTTCAAGTGGTTCAATTTTTTTTTTTGGTTTCTCTGTTCTTCATCCTAACCAGCACTCTCTTTCGCGTTGGTACGCGTTTGGTTTTCGGGTGGCAAGGGATTGCGGGGTTGCGCATGATCGCGATATGATGTTGCGAGTTTAATTTCCTTCGCTTGCTATTAATTGTTAATGTGTGCTGTTACGCAAAGTAGCGAAGCGAGTTCCATTTTCTAATAAAACTGACCCACTTGAAGGCAGGTTCGGGCGAAAGAATCGAGCGAGTTTTTGAATGTCTTTGAAGTTACGCTTACATTATTGCATGCTTGAAGGAGATGTTGGAGACTCAAAGGAGCTCAATGCATTTATGAACACGTCATAAATGCTGTTTGCTTTTTCTGGCCAAGAGAATTTATTATTAGTGTAAATCAACCTGCAAATGGTGCGTGGGGTTTTAAATCATTGAAGGGAACATGTTCAAATTAAAAAGAAACATAGAAAATAGACAATTGTTTGTAGGACTGATTATGGAAACGTGGAAAGCAATTATAGCATCCTGAGAAGAGTATAAAAAACTTCAACAAACAATTCAGGTGTTTAATACGCACATTTATAAATGATAATTGCATACTTTTAGGCGTTTTGGTGTGCAATGCGTGGCAAACGCTGCGCTCTTTTTTTACATCGATTTTTCTAATTGCATAAAATAAAACTGATATTGGCTGGTGGCATCGAGTTCGTTAAAAATTGCTTTTTAAAATAACCAACAAATTGTTATTTTTTACACAAATCTTTGAGTCGCTCTGACTTAAACAGTTGATATTACTTAAAAGAGTTTTCCAAATCACTTTCGAATGTGCACATAATTATTCACTGCATCAAAGATGTTTTTAGAATCGTGTTAAAAATCATGCCCAAGAAATTAAAAATTATTGTGATGGAAATGAAATATCAGATTGATGTGGATTAATATGTTGCTCGCGGTGAATAACGTTCGAAAGTGACTTGGAAACCCTGTATTTTTGTATGTTTTACAATAAGCACACGTTTACTTGTATCACATGGTTTGCCAAGTCACTTTCGAATGTAAGAGGGAAATGAGGCTAATTGATTCAATCTATGAAAAAACAACTTTTGAATGTGTACATAATTATTCACGGCCTCCAAAATGTTTTTCAACAGCTGTCAAATGGTGTAATTGCTTTTTAATGAAATTTTGATTTACACACACAATTTTCAACACGTAACAAAGAACTGTCAAACTAAATCCAGCTTAAGTCGTGTTGAAAATCATGCTGAAGACATGAAAAAATATGATGATGGAAATGAAATATCAGATTGAGCCACCTCAATTAACATCTTGCACGCGGTGAATAACAACGTTTACATTCGAAGCTGACATAGAAAAACCTGTATTAAAGAACGTTATTTTCTACTAATATTGCCTTGTTGCATAAAAAAATTCTTACATTCATTTTTACATTTCCCCCGATTTAGCGGCAAACAGGAACATTGTTGTGCGGTACTATGGTTTACGGGTGTTTCACCTACACCAGAGACTGCTGCTTTTAATGCAATTAATGAGCAGATGTTAGACCATATTCCGGGTGAAGCGGGTTAAGTCAAACATAGTGAATACAAAGAAAAAAGAATCTTGAGAGATGAAATCACAGAACCATTACCATTGCAACACTCTAGCAGCAGCAGCAGACCAGCAAACCCGCGTCATCGATACCAATAACACCGAACACCGGGCCCCCAATCGGAATAGCGCCGTCTAATCCCTCCGCTTCCGAGCAATGTGCAGTATTCCAGACCGACCGTTTAAAACGTAAGACCAGTCTTTAAAGTACACGCAGCATTAAAAATACACCCCAAAAAAAACAAACGATTGTGATGCGCGGGGCACCCATAATCCCATCCATTTTCGACCACCCAGGTTGAGGAAATGTCTTGTTTTGATTGTAAAAACAACAACGAGTGTGTTGTGTGAGCGCTTTTATGGACGCGAAGGAAATTTTTCCCATTGCCCATTACAAATAAAACCCAAATGAAGTACGGTTGGCGATGGGAGGATGCTGACGTTCGAAAAATAAAAGAGTTAACGATTATTCGTTTATTTTGTTACTCGTTTGTGATGGCGTTTCCCCCCCCCCCCTCTCTCTCTCTGTCTTTCTATTTGCTCTTCCACTTTCTCCGTTCATCAAATAAAAAGCGAGTAAAAAAAAAAAACTTTATCATCACCACCATGGCCCACCAGGAAGTCCGTTTGAGGTGTGTTTTATTTTACAGAGCGCATTTTATTGTTGCACTTTACAGGGGTTCGAAACATTTCCGGGCATTTGAACGATACCACCGTTGGTCGTCGGTCCGGTCCTTCTGCATTTGTTACCGGTGTTCAGGCAGCAAGATGAGGAAAAATCAAACGCACCGAAAAAAAAGGTTGTAAAATGCCCGGGAATGGGCATTTTAAACCCGAAAGACTTAAAATCTGTGCCGCGTTACCGTATTGCGTACAAATGACGAGTGAACAGAGTTTGCTTTTATTTGCAGCGCATTAAAAGGAGGCAGTAAATGGAGTTTCCAGAATGTTGTTGGATTTGGGGAAAGAATTAAATGTTTGCAAATGTGAAAAACAAACTTGCTGTGTGTGTGCTTGGTTTGTATGATTTGATGCAACATTTAGGTTGTCTTTGTTATTATGTTTCATTTTTTCAACGTCGTTTCTTTCTTTAAATTGTTTTCGTTTTTCTATTCGCTTTATTTTCTGGTTTTACATATTTGTTTCATTCCTCTCCCTGTTCTAATTATTCCCCATATGTTCTAAAATTTTTAAATTTATTAATTATTTTAATAATTAATTATTTAATTTTTACCTAATTACCTGAATTATATTTAATTCAGATTTTACCTAAAATTGTTTGGAAGTTTTGCATTAATTCTCACCACTGTTACATATTTTTCCACCAAGTAATAGTAGCACTGAACGCATAGCTCCATTTTTATTACCATCTCCTTCGCTGCTCGTTACATATCTCCGATCGCTCTAATGGAACCACCAACCTCCAATAAGGAACCACCGTTTGACATTAGACGAGCGCGCTGCACATGACATGCGGTTGTAATGAATAGTAAATTAATATGCTATAATAATTTGCACAGACGAAAAACCTTTATGGGCGTCACGTTAGCCGTGCACCGCCGCAACTCTCGCTCTTGTCGCTGATGTATGCGCATCCCGCAATGTGGCTGCAATTGCAAATGTCACCAAACTCATAAAGAAAGTGATATGTTTGCAACGGAGCGCGAACGAACGTAAACGCGCGCGCGCTCGCTCGCCAACCTTCTGCACCAAACCGTCGGAAGCTCATTTGACACGGTAATCTTTTTAATGCGTTTTCCCAGTGCACCGGCAACGGTAGTGGCCCACTCCCCTCCTCCCACTGCCATACGCGCCCACGAGGATGTTTGCAGGTGTAGCACACCAGCACACCGGGACTATCTTCGTGCCTCGGGGTTTGGTGTGCGAGATTTCTAATATTAAAACCGAACGGTGACAGTCAGTCTATGAATATCAGCGGATGATGGAGGGAAATTTCTTCGCGCTTCGAAGGATCGTTACGTTACCGCGGTGTCTTTGGCCGCGCGACGGAAGCCGAACCGCGAACCATCGCGACCCGGGACGTGAGTGACAGGTGAAAACGGGAAACTATTTTTCCGCCGATGTTTCGTCTCGAGAACGAGATGGTGGTGGGGCAAGCAAAGAGCAGCGGTTGACAGAAGAAAAACGATACTTAGGCGTCAGGTTCAATTTTAAAATTAATTTCCATCCCTGCCAAATGGCGGAGCGGAATGACGTACGATTAAAAGGAAGCGCATACCAAACGCTGATGGGACGGCGGGGAATAATGTGCCATAAGGTGTGGGCTAAATTTAGGAATAGGGCGTACAATATTAACCGTCATAAGCAAAATGAACTAAATTCAATAGTATGTCCATTGTTATAGAAAAAAACAATACGGTTAAAAAAGATTATATTAAAAAATTAAAGTAAATATTTTCATATAATTTAAATTTTTAGTAAATAAAACAATAATAATCGCAGTGTTTCTATAAAAAAAAGGAAAAAAATTGGATAAAGTTAACACTAACCAGTAAATATGGACGAATTTCACACTTTAAGCAATCAATCAATCAAAAAAAATATATAAGAAATACATTCAAAAGGTCAAAATGACGAACACGACCCGCAAGTACATGAAACATAAAATATGCAAATACATAAAAGAGTAGAAAAAATCGTTAGAATCAGTCACAACAGGCAAATGATTAATGATGAGAATGTATAACTCAAACCAACAACTCAAATAAAATAAACAGAAATAGTATTAAAATGGTTGTAAATGGATAAAAGATCAGAAAATACAACAAAAATAGCGCCAAAATGTGAAACTCAAAACAGAGAAACTAAAATTGAAAATAAGAGCTAAAGTAAAAGAAGACAAATAAGTAGTGTTCTAATTAGAAGTAAATACACGTTAGGAATAGCAAACTAATAACGAATCTAATAGGAATCTTGCTGAGTCAGAATGCGTTGTAGTACATAATACTTTGCTCTCAATGCAAATCTTACAAATCCAAACGATTCTGACCAATCGACTACTAACTAATTTCTAAAGATGGATAAACGTGAACAACAAATTCCTAGTCCTAATTAATTCGCAACACATCTACCATACGTCTGCACAAGTTAACGATTCGCTGACAACGCCGATTCAAACCATGGTGCACCCGGTTGCAACGGAAAGAACGCAAATCGCTGTGCAAATGATGCAATGCGTTTATAATTACTTGTGTCGATGATGTGTGGTTGGGAACAAAATTCACCTCAAAAGTGGGCATGTATTTATATCGCTTCGCTTCGCTTCATTCATCGTACAAAAACAAGCCAGCGAAACGGGTGGGAGGGGCAAGAATGCGACACAAAGTGGAATGGAAATTCCTTTCGATCGTTGCTAGGCGCAGGAATTCTGCATGGCATCATGTGGGAGCGCACAAGGGAGCAGAATTTTGACAGCCCGCACAGTATCTTGCGTTGTATGAAGCGAACAACGCCCCTTTCCCAATGCACTGGTGTCAGTGCATTTCATCTGACGGAGCTGTTTGGATCGATTGGATGTTTTCGGGTTTTTGGTTTAATTGTATTTTCCAACCGACAGGCTAATGATGAATGTTCGATATAGTTTGTTTATGGAACATGTCAATTATGTGTCATCGTTCGTTGGTGGTGTTCCGATGAACTCTTGCCGCATTTCGTCATCCGCTCGGTATAATTTAGCGCTTGAGTGACGTGCCGGGGTGAGCGGGCACGGTTGTGGAATTCGAAACTAGCAGTTTCGGTGAACAATTTCTCGGATTGCAAAATTTTGTACAAACTCCATCAATGATGATGATGAGCGACGAGCTTCATAAATTGTAATTTAATACAGCTAAACCTGCCAGCTGCTGTTGCATTACAGGCACATCGAGCCATTGTGAAAGAGCACACGTGAAGGTGTAACATCTCATTAGCGGTGTGAAATGGTATGCCTATTTTATAAAAAAAAAGAGGTTCCAAAAATCAATCAACAGGTCACCATCGTGTGTTTGCAGCTGAATGGTAATTGGAGTGCTCGTCGGAATCCATGCAAACGAACAAGCATAAGGTTAACCTGAGCTGTGTCGGCTAGCAGCATCCAAAACAGTGCGGCAACGTTTGTTGATAGATCCGTAATTAATATTGATGATATGTATATGGTTCGAATATAAATCAACACAAATCATTGACTGATAGGAGCCGTGGTTCACCGTATCGAACGATTGGTTCGCTCACTGCAGAGGAAGGCATGCGTGCTGATGATGTGGCCGGGAACCGATGAGCGGAATCTCGCCTTTCGCACACAATTATATCCCATAAACCCATCGTTGTGAGCAGTTTTGGAGGAAGGACGGATTAAGTTCATAAAGTATTATAAAAAAAACACTTTCGACGGGCTGTTACTGTAACCGAAAGTTGCTCGTTAGGTCGTAAATCTATCGTAGACATACCCTCTAGCAAGGTCTGCTATTTGACTGCGCCGTCTTGCGCCGAGTAAAACCAAACCTTGGATTGACATCCAATCCAGCCCTAAGAAGACTGCATCCGAATGCAATCGAACGGGTGTGTTTGCAAATCGTAAAACATCTCTCCGCTTGCGCTCCTGCTTACACCAAACCATTAGCTCGCGCTCGGGTTCTGACGGACGGTTTGCCCCTCTGCCGCATTGCATGATGGCGCGAATTGGTTGTTTGTTAAGATAATAATAAATATGAATATATTGGTAAATATTAGCACCCATTTCGAGCTGCTCGGCTGGGTGTAACGCGCATACTTACATACACACGCGTGGTCCAGCAGCTGGTCCGGTTGCAGCTCCGCCGTAAGCGAACCCCATAAAGACATTGCCATCAATCCTTCCACGATGTGTGAATATGATCCTCCGGGCTGGAGTGGCTTTCACTCCCTCCAGAAAGAAAGCAGAAGGTGGGCAAATTGTCCCACTTTATCATCGCGCGCGCGAAGATGTCATCGAGCAGGAGGAGAAGGAGGAGGCGACAGCAAGCCCAGGCTGAAGGCCGATGACCGGCCAAACGTGGCGTGAAACATATATCCATATTATTGGTTTTCGAAACGAGGAACTGAAATTGGGAGAAGAAAAAAGAAAAACACACACACACAGGGTCGACATGTTAAGTGGAAGTCAAGCTACTCGGAAATAGTCAGCTGCTCGCTCTTTCTCCCCGCGCTCGGTTGCGAGGTAATCAATTCCAATATGCGTAACGACCTGACGGAAGAGTCATAAAATTGATTTACTGTGTTTGCGCACACGCCGGGCGTTCCCGTGTTAAGGCATACCGGGAACGGGGGGAAGCGGCGCCGAAGATGCGCACCGTATCAAGCACCGTCTGCCAAGGAAATGGGCCTCCCAAACGACAACCCGTACGATAGATGCGTGCAGGATGCGGTGGTGGTGCGTAACGATAGGCCGCTACCGTGGATACAAAGCGCAGCGGTTGGTTGGTGTGATAAAGGGGACGACTCCTATGTACCGTGAGAGGTTAGGGAAGAGTTATTACTTTCCATTTCACCGGTTCTTTCTTTTTATCGCGATTCGCAGGAAGCTAATTTCATTGCATCTTCCAGGTGCAAGGGAAAAGATAAAGTGTGGTCCGGCGGGCAACGATTGTTGCTCTTCTTCAATCGAACGCCAATACGGCGTGACGGGGCGCTACACTTCTTCTTCAAATGGTAGATGTACCAAGAGACCTCGGAACGGGAACATTAGATACGAGCACCAATTCTTGAAGTTCTTGAGCAGGCACGATTTGCATAAAGGCATTTGCATTTGCTGACGGTTTGCTCTGGTTGCCATGGCATTTGCCCGCCGTTCCTTGGCACCCGGCGGAGTAGATGCTGTGTGGTACACTGCCCGGCGCGAGAGTTCGTCAACTCTTCAAGCGCGACAAACGAACCGATTTCCTATGCCCGCTTTTACTAACTGCCACTTCCTCCGGCCACTTCCAAGAGCAGGCCAAGTGTTCCAATTTACAATTCAAAATACACCAACCGGCTCTACCGGGCACCAAAGAAGGGAAGTAGCATTACCAAGCCGTCGTGTGTTCGATTAGTTGTTCACTTCCTCTCGTATTGCTCGGGTTAGCGAGGTCCCTTGCTTTCGGGTGCGGAAACAGGTATTACATTCACTTCTTGTCCGGGGGGTGAATAAGAATCTTTGCTCCTGGTTGTACACAGGCTTTACTACATTATTCACCAGTGTGGAGGGGCGTACATTGCGGGAACCGGAGCAACTGCGTTCAACTGCTGGCAGGATACAGTATGGTCTTCCGGACCTGGGGTGAATATGATAAGTAAGAGAGGCGAAGAAGGAGCGATCCTGAACATGAATGGATGCTGCACAGGTTACAAACAATGTGCAATGCAAAATTAAGCAACCATTCCCACCGACACTTACACCCGGGATTACTTCGTAGGTTCTTGTAGCAGAACACATGTATTGGAGAACTCGGTTTTGCAGAATTAATTATACAAAATGTTGGGATGTTGTATGACTTTGTATTCCTTGGGCCTTGGGTTCTGAAAAAGGGAAATAAAAAGAACAAACGTACATGAATGTCTTCACGTCCCGAATGCCAACAGCTTACCTATCATCATCTGTTCAGCTCCTTCCGTGGACCACCCAGCTGGGTCAAGGCATGCTTGGTGAAGTATTTTTGGAAGGCGAGTAGAGCTGGCGTTGCGTTTTAAAATAGACACAAACACACCCATCACTGATGGTCAGCTTGGTAAGAAATGTACGCATCAAGACGGAAATCCGACGACTGATTGACAGCTGATGCCGCTGAAGAATTCTTCTCCCAATTGTCGTTACGTGAATTCTCGCGAACTCTCGAACATGCTGTGGGCACTAACGCCCAGCCGCTCTTCTTGATCAGCTGATGAGCAGATGGTTTCGAGCAAAGGTGCGACCGTTCTACTCCTGTGACACTGAGTGACGTTTCGCTTCTATATGACATTGGCCGACGACGGCACGAAGTAACAAAAACCCGGAAGCAGCCGGAAAAATTCAGTCAACCAGTTTGCCCCCTTTCCGACCTTGGCGAGCGGGGGATGTTTCACTTTCGCACGACTTGACATCCACCAGCTTTACGTCACACATGCGTCACATCCACCGACTGCGCGCCATAGCCTACTAGTGGGGGAACAAAAACGGAATCGCGATGCTACTCTATACCTGTCAAATTCAAATTCCCGCAAATACTGGTGCGGGAAAATCTATTAAACTTAGACACACACACACAGCTTTGACGCGTTGTTTGTTTTTCCCCATCCACACTTCCCACACTTCATTTCGTTTGCTCCGGATTTTCCACTTGACTAGTGCCCTGTGCCGCCTATCAAAAGTCAATCATTTTCCTCCAATTTACCCGTCTCCGCGCGATTACGATCAGCCTGCTTCAAGGTCTTGAAGATGCTCACTCTCTCTCACGCGCTGTTCCAATTGGTTTCCGTCGAGTGCGGTGCGGTTTTGGATTTTCGGCCCTGGAGCTTTGTGCGTGTCAAAATTCACGGCAAGAGGGGGCTGGAGGATGGAATCAAGTGCGCACTTGCCGTCGGGTGCGTACGTGCGGTCGCACTCGTGACAGGTTTTATCCGTACCATCATCAACGCCACTGTAGTGTGCTTCAAATCATCCATTTTAGCGCCTGGTGCTGCGCTGCGGGAGAATCATTTGAAGGACTTCGATGTGGCTGCGAAGATGTAGCTTTTTCGCAGAATGGCAAAACTGGACATTCAGGCAGGAAACTGGGCTCGGCATGCATTTATTGAACGCCTGGATGGGATGTGTGTGTGTGTGTGTGTGTGTGTGTGTGCGGGATTGGTACAAATCAGTTTAATTATAGGCACAAGCTAGGGACCAAGAGATTTTTGTGTCCGCCACGTGTGCGTTGGCTTACAAGCAGTGGCACGTGTTTCGTTTTCTGTTTGCAGGATTTTCATTCATTAGTCATTGGTTACATTCAATTCTTCGCAGCACAACAGCATCCAGGGCAACGTCCGGAAGCGAAGGCCGAGGGTTTCGAGATGTTTGATTACAGTCGTTTGCCTATTGCCGTGGATTGAGTCTCAGATAGAACATGTACGTTTGGGTTGAAATGCGGAACACTGGATCTTGTTGCTGCCTGGGAGCCGCCACAATGACACAAAGTAATTAAATTGAGCAATTGAGGTTTGGGACTTAATTTGCCTCGAGAAAGACACCATGTCGAGATGGAATAGATTGTAGCACCAGCATCGTAAACCAGTATCACCTCCAAGAGTAATATCTTTTAATGTCAGTAGAATGTGCCTGGAACGCTGTAATATCCCTCCGGAAGCGTACCTTCAAATCATTCGAATGGATCAATCGGATAGTGCCATTATAACCTAACACACACACTCTCTCTTTATACTCCCTTTACGGCTTCACTTTATGGCGATAGTTTTCATAATTATAATCTCTAACTAGCATCAAAAGATTAGCTCAAACTTTAGCACGAGAGCGCATTATCTTTTGCTTTATGCGCGGTCGTAAAAGCATTCACTTCACACAACCTTTCATCATTTCTTGATGGGGTTCTTGCAAACGTAACGATCTACCAGAAAATGGCTATGGCATGAAATCTTTGGATGTATCGAAATACCCAGCCCATAAAACTATTTACGTTTGCGTTTGAAGATCTTCAAAATTTGGTGGGAATGGGTCTTTGAAGCGTTCGGTGTATCTCTAGGGTTTCGGATTGGGGATGAGATGTTTAATACAAGCTAATGAGATCCCCAGGCCCGATCTATTCTATTCCGGATCACCCGGAATCAAAAACTTGCCCACTACCAGACACTTGAACGTGGACTGTGTTGGCGCTATTTCCTCTATTTCCGTTCACCATTACCGACACGTTGTCTTTTGGTTCTGTTTTACTGTCGGGTTTGATTATCCAACCGTTTGTTGATGATCTACGAGAAAGATCGTTCTGAAGATGACGATGATGATGATGATAATAGTCTAAAAAAGAAACAGAGAAGAATCCAAAAAGGGAAGTGGCCAGTGCTATAATCAAACAGACTTTGGTGGAAACTTTTACCTTTACTTCCTCCATTCCAGTAGCTGGCTGAAGCAAACAACAGCGACCGGAGCTCCTCCACAGTTCCCGCGTGGTAAAGCCATTCTCCGGTGTGCTGTACCGAACGAATGGGTTCCAATTTTGATGGCTTTTTTGTTGTTGTTGGCGAAGCGGCGCCCTTTAAAAGTGGTGTTGGTGTTTTTACGAGCTTTCGAGTTTCGTCCCCAAAACACCCGCACCCGAAGGAGCTCCCCCTTTGTGCCTTTGTTTGAGTGTTTTGGCACTGGACTGGCATCTGGATTTAGTTTTGCTTTTACGACCATACACTTTCGCTTCACTGTACCCGTGTATCGTTGATGGGGGGGATCGATTCCAGCGAGGGTTTAGAACCTTCGTACGGGGCAGCGGAACAGCTCAGCGAAAAAGCCGACAAGTCGATCGAAATACCATTTGCGAAACTCGCCAACGGGTCGTCCCGAAAGGATGGCAACAGGAGCGGCCACTTTTATGCCGCTACAATGGACAAGTTTTATGGCCCACAAGCCACACACACACGCACAAGCCAAGGGACCCGGAGGGTTGGGAATAATCCATGGATGAGTGCTTTTGGGGAAAGAAAAACACCGGAACAAGGACTTGGTTGGTGTGGGCTGTCTGGCTGGCAGTAGTTCGGGATGGGCTGGTGATTTACTCGCTCAACCGACAGCCATTATTTCGTACTTCGCACTACCCGGGCGGCGCTTATGCTGTCCAATGCTTGGGGGGGGGAACTAATTAAAAAGTAATAATTACTGACACCAAACTTCCAACAACACCAAACCAACGTTACTAATGGTGGTTGATCCAGCACAAACCCACTGCAGCGCGTTTGCTCAGCGGGAAGTGTGAGAAGCAAACCATCGATGAAACCTGTCGCTAGGAGTGTGGGGAAGATACTCGGAAATATGGCGAAAAGACCGCCGGATTCGAACGGTTATTACCGAACGTCCCAAGTGTACACTGCGGTTGATACGATGTTGACAACTATAATTTACTTTTTCACATAATATCACACCAAACCAGGAAAGGTTATCATCATCATCATCATCATCGTGATCATAAGCCCTACACGCTTCTACCCTCCTCTATTGGGATTCCGGTGTAGTTCCCAAAGGAACGCTTCCGCCCTCTTCGGCCCCAACAGAACCAGCGAGAGAGAAAGAGACTGATTGGAGTACGATTGTCAGCGGATTATGATTTATGATAACGCTACTTTAATGACAGTTACGTCGGATGGTGGAATGTAACAGGAAAGGTTTTTTCTCCTCTCCCCACGGAATGATGGCTTCATTTCTCTTCACCGTCCGTTTGAGAGGGTGTCGAAATTGCAGAGGGAGGCTTGCCCAAATTGGTACACCAAAGACAGTGCGCGCCAAGTTGCACAAGTTTCCCGACGTCGTTAGCTAGTTGTTTCGCTAGAAAGAAGCAGAAAAAAAACCTGAAGCGAATGAAGAAGTTTGTGTTGATTGAGATGTTTCATCTTCTCTGGCGCGGGTGGACACTGCGGTGCCGCAATTCCGGCGACCGGAAGTCGCCATATTTACTAAATGGGAACACATGAGCGCGGCCGTGTTGGCATGTGGACCAGCTGTGGCCGGGCAAAAAGTGTCAAAATGTGGGTTTTCTGACTCATCCAGTCACTAGGCCCGTCATTAGTGTGTGCAGTGATCCACCGCGATCCACCACACGGGATGATGGATGTCGCAGCCGTGCTCTGCGATTGAACTTTTCGATGGGTATTTACAGTTGGGAAAGTGGCCATTAAATTTTCGTAGCAAATGAGGGCCAGAGCAAGGGCTTGTTTAAAGGTTTGTGGATGGTTGACGACGAGGGGGAGGGGGGGGGGTTACTTGACACAATGGTGAGAGGCATCTAGGCGTGCTAATTGATACTTTGGCTGACAGAGCGATTAAGGTGAACTAATTCACCGACAAGGGACAAACTTTTGTACCGCCTGAACGATCGTGACTCTATTCATCTGCTTCGTTTGCAATGGGATGGAGGTATTTCTGATGTGGTAAACAATTTGGTTGATGTTGGTATTTAGAAACAATGGATCATACTTTTTGCAGCCTCAAAAATGTCTGTAAAGGTAGAAAGATAGTTATAGGGTCTTGAAAATCACAGAAACAAAAGTCACAAATGAAGGCCTCTTTCCTATGAATTCACATCTCCTATACATTTGGTTTTGAGAACCAAGCTTCAGGCGCCCATGCACGAGGGCTGAACCTTCAATAAACCAATCAGTCACTGTAAGCCAGGCCCATCAATGCGGGGTTTACCTAGACAAATCGATCGCCGTAAACACTCATTTGAATTCACAACCAAGAAATAAGCGACCAAGAACTGATGGCATAACGTCCTATGCGGACATGTCGGCCTGCCTGTACAGGCATTCGAGACTTAATTCATTACCAGGCAGCCGGACATTCAATCTTTCCTACGAGGACGATCCATTTGGGACTTGAACCCATGGCGGGCTTATTATAGCGTCGTTCGAGTTAACGACTGTACCACGGGACCGCCCCAATGTAAACATTCAAAATCAATAATAAATGCTTACAGTCGTTACCACCAAATTTTGGCTCTGATTGATGGATTGATGCTTTAGAGACAAAAATTGATGCCTTCAAGACAAAAATTAGTGACTTATCGCCAAAAGTTAACGGCAACGACTGTATGACAAACGATACTTCTCTTGATTCTGCTTCTAAAACATGGAAGTAGCAAAGTATGCCTTAACGCCATTTGAAAGTTGTAGTACATCATAACCATAGCAGATATAACCTTAAACATGGAAACATATTTAATAAAAAAAAGATTAAAAAAATTAACTGAACAAAAGTTCATGCAGTATTTTGCTATATTTCGATGAACCAGGTGAAGAATTGATGAGGATTGATGAATAACCTAGCCATAGTTCCATTCAAAGTGAGCAAATATGTATGACAGATGTTAACATAACAGTCAGAATTTGTGAAGATAAAGCTAAAGTAAAATTCAAATATAATGCTTCTTCTTTTCTTTTTTTTAATCCAAAATGGGTGTACCTAGCTAGGTCAAACGATAGGGTAAAATAAGACAAACACTTCAATGTGATCCAGGCTTAATCGTACAAGAAACGTGAAATGTCTCCGCAAAGAAATGCCTCCGTATTGATATTGTACGTTTACTGTTATCTACATGTATCATTTATAATGAGTTTCATGACTTTTTTGTTGTGACTGTGACTTGATAACCATAGAAAAGGCCATAGTTGAAGGCTATTTTACGTTAAACGTCTTTTTTTGTTGAGACCCGGCAAATGATCATTCTTTTCCAAAGTCTCACAATAAAACCCACCAAGTTTCAATCCAGTAGGACGAACTGCTCTTTACTATTGCCACTAATTAATGCGTCACAGCATAATGTCCCTGTCCTACGGACCCATTTCGCATTTCCTTCCATTTTGCAACTCATAACAGTTCGCATTTCCTTCACGCATTGCAGGCTTATTTCGTTTTAATTATTCTAAACGACTTCGTGACTCATCGCTACCAACTGGAGCAAGTCACATGCAACATGAGAACAGCCTGTTGGCCGGGTGTAAATTAGTCCACATTTTCAGTTTGCGTGTCCTTTTGCGTGAAATAATCCTTTGCAAATCCTGCAGGATACCTTGGTAATGTGCGTTCGCACACACATACACCAAAAAAAAAAACGAAAGGTGCGTGAAGAAACTTTCCTTCCTTGCTGACTGCATTTCCATATAACGCAAGCTTAATTAGCCATACCGGGCACACCGTGTACAGTTGTGCAGTCCAATTGGATGTTTGCATGTGCATAAAGTGCTCGGGCACAGCCTACACACACACATATGGTGTTTTGTGGCTCACAGTTGCGGTCATAAAGCTGTCCGAACTAAAGCAGCAAACGCGTTGCACTGAATGGGTTTATGGGAAAAAAGCGTGGGGCGCACAACATCACGCATAATCGTAAACCATCCAAGCGGCCATAACAATGAAAGTGCGTTTTTCCAACGGAAAATTTCCTCCCACCGATGAAATCAAGCTGTCACCCGAGCGAGAGACCGTTGGAGCGGCCAATAAATAATCCACTAAAGGGAGTTTACCCTTCTCCATGCGCTGGCAAAGGCTAATATGTAGGGTATGGCAGGTGGAACAAGCTCCAAAAACAAGCTTGATTGTGTTGTTCTAAATTAAAACTCTCTGGGGGGGGGGAGGAGAAAGAGAGAGAGAGAGAGAGAGAGAGAGAGAGAGAGAGAGAGAGAGAGAGAGCGTGTGCGAGAATGTAACAAAAATGAATAAAAAAAGGAAACCCATGATGACCAACGTTCTTCCCGAACGTTTTGTGGTCATTAAACTTTGCTCATTAGGTGACAAGCGTGGTGCGCTTGGTGGCATAAATCCCATCCATTCCCTTCCCTTAGAACCTGCTGCATCTGACACGAACATTCGCGCTTTGCACTTTTAATAGAAAGCCATTAAAATTCATTACGATTATTATGACTTTACGCAAACACAACATTAGACGCACGATGATGCAGTGGGCACGCAGCGGGTTCGTCGTCTAGTTTTTTTTAGAACCTCCGCGGGGAAAAGGGAACGCACCGGCGCGCTTGCTGCGCTGTGGCATTTAATGGGCATTGTCGTTATGTATACAGCGATACAGGGCGGCCCAGTAACAGTGGGTCATTTACATCGGGAGGCCTCCCCCGGATCCGAACCCGGTCCGCCTGATGTGGTGTGAGATCCGGTGTGACGGGCAAGTGTTCATTTCCAATTCGCCACCGGAGCATGATTATGGAAATGATGGACAGTTGGGGATGGACGGACGGAGCAGATGCTGTACCGACCGTCTCGACTTCTGTGTGCCAATGGCCCCGAGAAAAAAAAAAAAAAAACAGACCTATTTCACCTAGCGATAGGGCCGGAGAGTGATCGATCCTCCCTAGCAACACACATGCACCGTGCCGTTACCGATCGGGAGTTGAACAAACTGATCGATTTCGAAATGCGAACTAGACGTGTTGCTACGCTGTGCTGTGCCACCACCAGCTGTGCGCATCGATTTGCATCCGTAAAGCAAGCGGGGCGGGAAAACATGGCCGGGTGAATGGCCGCCGAACGCAGCCGAAGTGATGAAATAACACTGGCAAATCGCCGGCAAACGCGGAGAAGGACCGTATGCACCGGCGGGGAGCTCTGTGACGTTACGGGCGACGTGGAAGGGGGTTTTTGGAAGGGGGGGGATTGACGAGGACCGAGGTGAAAGGGGCACTCCAATCCAAGCGGCTGGCCCGATTGCGTCAAGTCTCTGGGAGCGTTGGACGTTCACTGAACTTTCGGACGGTTTGGCCCTGGCCACCAAAAAAGCAACGAAATGCGCTCGTAACCTCGTCCGCCCGAGTCTCTCGTTGTTGTTGGAGATGTTTGGAGTCAGCGCCGGAGTTCGTAGACCCTTCGGTGAGGGTGCGCGCTTTCCAAAAGCGCCGATCGCGTATCGGATAAAGCGGTACTGTGATGTAAGATTTACTGCGTTTTGACCGGCCGGGTCGGCAGGCAGGCCGTGAGGGAGGAGGGAGGATTTTGTGTTGGACACGGGTCTCCAAGAGGGCCGCGATTATCTATGCGCAAGGGATTTAGGAGCGATAAGTGGGTTCACGTGGGGAATGGGAACCTTCATCAACGTCTAAAGTAGTGATGGGTATACTGGAGTGCCGTTCGTAAGGAAATATGGAATCGAAATGATCTGTCTTGGGAGTTGTCCGGAACTGTCGTGAGTCGTTGGAAATATCTGGAATTGAACTGGACCGTCGGAGAAACATGACCCAGAAAAAAGCTTTCTTGGTCATTTGCAAGATTGACACATTTACATTTAGACGATACTGACGTATCCAATAATTCCAGACATCTCCATATGGTTCCCACTTTTCAAGACACTTCAGAATGTCGACGATTACAGACGGTAGTTCTGAAGGTTTCAACGATTCCAGGCGATTGGTATGAACATTCTGGACTGTTCCGGATAGTTTCAATTATTACGGTAACTTCCTTACTTATCCGGCACTACAACCGCTTTGCGGTCTTGGCCTGCCTCAGGAGTGTCCGAAACCGCTCACGGTCTCGCGCCTTCGTCTGCCAGTCCGTTATCCCGGCCTTAATGGCGGACGCCTCCACGCCATCTTGCCACCTCAATTTGGGCCTACCACGCCTCCTCTGTCCTTGTGGACGGCCTAAAAAGACTTTACCGGCTGGGTCGTCCGTTTCCATGCGTATAACATGGCCAGCCCACCGGAGCCTGGCGAGCTTTATACGCTGTACGACAGTGAGGTCGCCGTACATCTCGTATAGCTCGTCATTATAGCGGCTCCTCCATTGTCCTTCCACACATACGGGGCCAAGTATCCTTCTGAGCATCTTCACTTCCAGATGCCACGGTCACTTCCAGATGCTTCTAATTTCGATAGTTCCAGATGATTCAGGATGGTTTCGAAGAACATGGTCACTTCCAGACGGTTCCTAAGACTATGGATAGTATCAGGTGGTTCCGATGATTCCATACGATTCCAGACGATTCTAATAATTCTGAATATTCCAGACGGTTTTGATGATTCAAGGCAATTCCTGTGATGATTCCAGGCTGTGTGGGATGGTTTCGATGAACACGGTTGCTTGCAGATGGTTCCAAAGGTTATGGACAGTTCCAGATGGTTCCGATGAATCAAGACGATTGTAACGATTTTGACTATTCCAGATGGTTTCGATGATTCATGAAAATTCAGAATGTTTCCGACGATTACAGACGATTCCGACTATTCTAGGCGGTTCCGATGATAAAGACGGTTTCGCAGATTTCCTACGATTACGAACGGTTCCAGGCGGTTTGAACGATTACGAACGATTCCAGACAGTTCAGGCTATTTCGATGATTCAAACGATTCCAGAAAATGCCGAAGATTTCAGAAGATTTTCTGACAGGTTTAACGAATGTGTACTAAATGTTTCCGAAAATTCCAAACGAAAACTGAGGGGTTTCTCGCACCTACCTTTAAGACCTATTTTCAAATGTTCAGAGTCGTCCGGAACTGGTTTCAAATTATCCATCAAATATGCCCAACTCTACCCTAAAGCCTAACACATTGCTCGACAGGCTTTAGGGTAGGTACTGATGAGATAAATAGTTTAGGGAGTGAAGAATTTCAACTAATCTTCTTTGGGTGTGAGCAAAAGTCGCTTTTAATTCTCTACCGATATCTCCCTTCCCGCACCTATCTTTAAGACGCTAAATACATCACGTGATCGCTCTCCCGCTCTACCACACTATCTCAGCAAGTGCTTCACAGCCCAGGTAAACATGACCAGCCCGGCCAGATATCCGACCGAACGTTGGCCACTGTTTCGCAGCACCCCGTTGATCCACTTCTCGTAGTGCGCCACGTCGGTGTACACACCCGGCACACCCGGTTTGGCGCACCCGTCCCCGAAGCTTACGATGCCAGCTACGCGCCCGCCAGCACACAGCAATGCCCCGCCCGAATCACCCTGGCAAGCGTCCCGGCCCGGTGCCTCCGCGCACAGCATGCCGAGCGTAAGCAGATTGCCGAACACCGCATTGCACGTGCCGAAGTCGCTGATCACCACGTTGATGCGCAGCAGATTCGGGCTCGTCGCCCTCGACTGCTCGTCCGTAACGCCCCAGCCGGCCAAGCTGCAGCGATCGCCGTAGATGGGCGCCTTCTGGATGCGCTTCCCGGGGAAAAACGTGTCCGTTTTGCGGAACTCGGACGCGACGCGCAGGATCGCCACGTCGTTGATGAAGAGCGACGCGTCGTACTTCGGATGAACGTGGATGGAGCTGACGCGACGCGTCTGCCGCAACGGGCTGGCCATTGCTTGCAGCACGTAGAGGTCGTCACCCATTACTTGATACTGCAAGATAGGTACAAGTGCTTCTTCGCTGATTCTGACTGGGGAAAACTGCACCGCGACATACCTGAGAGGCCGGCTGTGCATCACCCCGCACATTCGTAACACAGTGCGCAGCGGTCATTACGTGGCCCATCGTGATCAGCGTACCGCCGCAAACGTGGGCCGAATTGCGCACCAGCTGCAGCGACACCATGGCCGGGAACTCGCCGACCGTTGCCAGCGTACCGCCGATGATGCGCGGGAACCACAGCACCTTACCGGCCGGATCGTAGTGTGCATGACGGTAGTGGGGGATCGGATTCCAGCTCGGCGTGGAGTTGTCCGGGGCAACCGTTGCCAACGGTGGCAGACTGTTGCTGGGCAGGGTATGATTCACCTCCGCCGACACGTTGAACGGCTGCGGAAGGGTTAGGTTCGCGTGCAGGCACACAGTGCCATCCGGAATGAGCTGCAGCACTGGGGACGGTATCGTCGGGTGTGTCAAACGATCGGCTGGAGGTGCCCGCAAAGTACTCTTGAGCGGGCTGATAAAACCGATGACTCACCTGCAATGCAGAGCAGTACCGCCCAACCGGAGGAACACACTGAAACGTAACGCATGGCCCGTGTTTTCTTGGCCCGATGCACGCTGGCGACTGCGAGGTGCGCGTTTGGTCGCTCGATTTCACGACCACACACACTCCGACCGGCACACTATCTGTGGGCCGTATCTTTCGATATCTCTTTTTTTTTTGCTCGGTGATAAGTAAAGGCCCCCGGAATGGTACCGGCGCAATCGAAGGTGATAACGCAAGCGTTCGGTGCTGATAGGTGATGGCTCAACAGTATTGGCGGTTCGGTACGATGTGATAGTGGCGCTCGGAAGTATGCAATATCGTGGAACGCGTTGCAAAATTGTTAATGTTTTTAAAATTGTAAAACATGACTTTTTGTATCTATTTTGCTACACATAGAACGCCTACCATCTAGTAAGAAATTGCTTCTCACTGTGATGCCATCCACCGCCATCCATCCAAGGTCTTAGACAGCATGGAAAGTCCAAAGCGAGCTGGCAATAATTGTCTATTGTTTATTGGTCATTAGAGTGATTGGCCAAACAAGCGGCAAAATATTGATTGTAAACAGTATGCCATCAAGGGCGTTATAATGGATTAACGAGACGACGTCGTGACACTGGCAGTTTTGTTTTTAGACACTCCTACAGTAAGCCACGATCGAGAAGCGGGTGAAGTACCTGATAAGCGAGTAAGGAAGTGGTACTATCAGTGAGTTTATCAGTAATGCAGTTGTATATTAATACAGTATTGTTGCTAGATACAAAAATAACTTTGAATCATTGTAATCTATAAATACATTTAACGCATCAGTTTTCATTCATCGGTAAAAAAAATATTAAGAAAAAGAATTTCTTCTTAACAGTAGGAAATTCTCAACAACATAAGCCTACAAAAATGAAGAAATCGTTTCAGTGTATCATGCCAACATGGGCAGAATAGCAGTAGACTTCGAGAAAACTGTACACTATCGTTCCTCAGTTTAAAAAAATACACCCGATCCATTGACTGAGTATAGCTCAGACTTCTTCCTGTAACGGCATGATCATGCCGTAATCAAAATGACGTCAAAATCAAAATCAAAAATCTGTCTATCGATCGTATTCTACTAGTCTTAGATAAAGTTTTCTCAGTTTAACAGTAGTTGAGTGGCCCTGATCCGGATTTGGGCAGATTGGACAGGTTGATCCTGATCCGGATTTGGACAGGACATAACGATGGAAATTCAACTCTCCTGAACTCGAACTTCCATTCCACATATTGTTGGAAATTGTTCAAATAAATTTGATAATACTTATAACACATCGAAGATTTCGTTGGAAAGACTTCCACGATAATTCTACCTTTTAGAGTAATGTTGAAAGGTATGCAATAAATTATAAGCTTAAGTTTAGGTCACTAATTGGTTTGGCTACCTGTTCTTTTAATCCAGGACGATAACTTTGTCAAGTCTTTAAAAGCTGTATTATTGAACATTAACGTGTAATTTCCAGAAATAGATACATTGGAAAGCCTCTCAAGATAATTCTACCTTTCAGAGTAATGTTGAAAGGTATACAATAAATTCTATCACCTAGACTCTGAGGAAAGTCTAAAGATATCAACTAACACGTTTAGTACGGACAATAACATAATGTCTACCCTTGATCGTGCAGACTATCGGGTCTGATGCTTCACGATCGAGGTTACGGCAAATACGAAAGCGCTATTCCTTGACTTAGGCAGGGAACAAGTGATGGATATTTAGTGCTTCTAGCATACTTTAAAAAGATACGGATGTTTAAATGGTAGAAAACGCTTGTATTATTTTAAAGAAAAGGAAAATGAGGTTATAATCGTGTATCACTCTATAGCGTGTCTGTTTATTGAGCTTGTATGCTACATAATCTGCCATAGCTCATTCCTGTTTAAAGTAAGCTACTTTCATGTCGAATCGTATTTGATGTCACACATTTGATTTGTCCTAGCTTGGTTACACATAGCTTCAGCCACTGAGTGGTTTGGCTGTCAGTACCTTTATTCCAGGACGGACACTTTGCTTAGCCGTGCCTGTTAAAGCAGTTGTATTGCACATTAACGTGTAATTTTCATTGTAAAAGCTATACCAGAAGTAAGGAACATACATAGCATAATTGTTTTAAGAATAGATATTTTAATCCCCCTTTTAATCCTGCGTTTTCACTCACGAACAACAAGTAACGTACATAAAAACAATATAATCTAAAAAAGGTTAAATTATACTTTTTTATAAAAGCATTGAAAAAAATACATAAAAAAAAACACAAAATTACCAGGCTTACAAAGGATTAATGCCGGAACAATTCTGCTCGCGAGCAAACACAGCAATATGAGTAACGACTATTGATATTTACCACACACCGAAACTAAAGCAAACAAACGGCTCAGCGAATCAATCAAAACATTTCCACCATACTCCCCCCATTGAGCAGCCATTAGAAAGCACGTACACTAACATATGTACACTTACACCCTTTGCATGTGCTGTTTTGGTAGATAGAACGGTTTGTTTGATTTGTACCCCATTTTTTCACCACTGCTCACCATCAACCAATTCCAATGGCGTTAAAATTCATCGTCAGTCATCAAAAAAATAGCATCCTCCTGTTGCTTGGTGATTTAGATTTTATCGTCAGATTTTACGGAAACAAAGGAGAGGAGCATCAACAAAACCCAACAAAAAAAAACGGAGGAAAGGATTTTTAATTTAGCTACAAAACAAAGCCGATGGGATATATCGGGCCGGTGGAAGCGGATAAGTCAACAATAAACAGCTCACACAGCGCCTGCCCCGGTTTGCTGCGGTGTAAACGAGAGTATAGTAATCATCCCAATTTTTTCCATGGATACCATAAGCACACGCACACACAAACAGAGGACCATAAAGGCAATAAAGCAGCGGTATCTGTGCCCATTCCTTCCGACGAGCATGCCAGCATAATTTTTCCACCCAATGCTGAAGAAGCCGTTTTCGTCCGCACGGCAGCCCTAAACAAACGGCACGGCAGGCTATTTTTGGCGGGCTTATTTGCACAATTTTTAAGGGGTGAAAGGGATCTAAAGTCGAAAATCGCCTATCGCCGGCGTGTGTGTGTGTGTGTGTGGCTGTGTGTGTGCATTGCTGGCCCGGCTGTTTCCTGCTCAGCCGGCTCGATTGCGGTATGTTTACACAACTTATGGATAATCCTATCAACGGTTGTCCTCCATCAAACGCGCCCGATTACGAGCGCGGTGCGGGACTCGCATCAGTCAGCCCCGAAAGCCATCAGTCGTCGTCGTCGTCATCAATCTTTCGGATTCGGTTCCTCAGGTCTCCGGTCCCAGGTCCACCCATGGAAACGAAGGGGGAAAAATCAAATTGAAACGTAAAACCATCACAACCCCGGCACCGAGCCGGGGATTGTACACCCGGGCTTGTAAGTGTGCGATGTCCATTTTGTCCTCGGTGCCAGTTGTTGGCACATGGTTTGACCCCTTTTTGCTGCCACTACTGCCGAGTGGTCGAGTGAAATCGGATACACTAGTACGGTAGCCGCTGTCCTTCTGCCCGAGACGGCGGGTTGTTCCATCAGGGTTGGGGGTCGAGTTGAGCCGGTGGCCAGCAGTGTACACACCTTCTGGAACGGGCCAAAGCCAAAGCGGTGTTGCATGATTGATACGCTTCGGAAATGGGTTCGAACGCTGAATCCTTTTGTTCAGCGTTTTGTGGATTTTCCCTCCCTCTCTTTCCCGCTCACGGGGTTTGTTTGCAAAGCTGCAAACGAGAAAGGAATCGGTTAAAGTGCACAGGAGAGTGCACTGCATCTTAGCTACAGTGAGTGTCACAAAAAGTAAGAACCGAATCACTTAAACATAATATTTTTTAAAGAAAAGGTAACATGAAAGGTAAAATCTGTGTAAGGGAAATAGTTGAAAATGTGGAAATAAAGGGTTACTAACACATATGGAAATAATATGAAAATATTATTAATAAGATAAAATATAAAATATGAAATATTTAAAATAAAAAATTTAAAAAAATAAATATGAAAATTTTTGTTACATAACGCACTTCATTGAGAAAATTTTAACTATAGTTTCAAATTTTCGGCTACTTACATTGAGCTAATTTCGGTTGTTTTTTTATTCGGGATTAAATTGGTTTTTTCATTCATAAACCATTTCTTCTTCTTCTTCTTCTTCTTCTTCTTCTTCTTCTTCTTCTTCTTCTTCTACTACTACTACTACTACTACTACTACTACTACTACTACTACTACTACTACTACTACTACTACTACTACTACTACTACTACTACTACTACTACTACTACTACTACTACTACTACTACTACTACTACTCGTCGTATTCTTCTTCTTCTTCTTCTTCTTCTTCTTCTACTCGTCGTATTCAACTCGTCGTCTTCTACTTTTTCCTTTTCTTCTATTATTTGTAATTATTTTGCTATCATTTTTACTATTATTTTTACTACTATCGCATTCATTGCTTTTATGATAGAAAAACATTCTTATTTGTATTTTTTTTCTTTATTTTTTATTACTGTTATTATTATTACTATTTTGTTTACATTCATCATTCATTCGTTTAATTACTTTGCAATGCCTATTGTGAGTACTGTTCAATTACACTTGAAGGTTTTTTAATTCATCATTAAACTAACCAATTAATTGTATTTCAGAGAACAAATAATATAATAAGATATTCTTTTTTTTGCTAGCGATGAAAACAAAAACATGATTGGTTGTTTCTCATAAAAAAGAAAACAAATGTTTAAATGATATCACAGCAATAATAACAAGCAGAACAGGTTGTGAAAGTGAAAAGAAGAACCAATAGATATAGGAAACAGATTTTACTCAATAATATTCGTAACTGTTCCTAATCAATATCTGCTTTGCAGTTATACTTCAAAGATGATCCCTTTTTCTGTCACTTACTGTGCGCATAAGACTAGTCAGAAAGATAATCGTGTCGATCATTCCGTATGCAATTATCGTCAATGGAAAGCAACTGAGGATAACATTTTTCCTTTCTTTTTTTTTTAAACACACTCATGTGTCTAGCAAAGCACTGTTGGTGTCCTTTCCGGCCCCTACATCAAGCATCGCTTAAAACAGGAAAACCGTGCAAAAAAGTCAAACCAATAGCAAAAAAAAAACAAAAAACAAACTCAAACACACCCAACAGCACAATTTCCTTCAACCAGTTTGCTTAGGACCAGTAGTCGGCCATAAAACCCTCCTGCGGAGTTGTAACAAATACTCTCACTTAAGGGAACCGTAGGGTGTTCGTGTGTGTGTGTGTGTGTGGCAGCCTTTAAAGGTGAAAGTGTACGCGATGACGCAGTTCCAAACGATGGAAAATCTTCCAGGTGCCACACAGCCAGCCTGCTACCTCCTTAAAGCTGACCAAGCATCGGAGATAGGGCACGGTTTTGCAATGGGCTTTGGGTGTAGCATTAAAGGTTTTGATGGGTTTTCTCATCGGTCGTGGTGTTAAACAACTGTTTACCGGGCAAGGTGTTTGAGAATCGGCACGATTTGAAACCGGTCGAACAAAACCAGATTTTTACAGAAACGGATCACATTGCTCGCTTTAAAACGCCTTAAAAGCGGAGTGTAGTGTTTCAGCACAGACGATGACTCTTACTGGATAGGTCCGTAAGATTACAGAGAATAAAAAACAGGCATCATCTCGACCGCTCAATAATACGCAATAATGAAAATTCCCAATACGCCACCATCATCGCGAACCGCTTCGAAGAAGGGAAGCAAAAGAAAGGCGAAAAAGTATGCACATCCTGGTGCGGTCGGGCAACGGCAACAACAGCAACTTGCCCGGAAACTGCTAATGATAAGTTTAATTTCCTCATTGTGAATTCAGTTGCAGGATTATTTATTTATGAGACAGTGTGTTCGCCGGGCGAAAGTTGCGCGGCCGTTTTCCCCACCCCCGTGCCGGACAGTTTGCAATTATGAATTGGAAGACCGGAAGACGGCACCGGCCATCGTACAGGAAATGAAAAGATCAGAAGAAACGTCCCCACGTCCTGCCCCGTCCCTGGGTAAGGCGCTGATCCTTTTTCGAGGACTATTGTAGAAAGTTTTTACTTTTCTTTTTTCGCTGTGGGGAGGGATTTTTTTTGTTGTTGCTTCTGCTCAAGAAGAAAACGCACCCTGAGTCCCTTTTTCCTCAGAACCTAGCTCGGTTTGAGGTTTCACTTTTATCCCCGTAAGGCAACTTTTGGTTGCCATTTTGCTTCGTGCCTTCGGTTTGCGGGACGAGATGGTGAAATGATTTGAAATGTTTGTTGGTGAACTTTTTTTTCCAACCACTTGCTCTGGGACGCGTTGGCACCTCGTGTTTCATCCGCTTCTAAAGGAACGCCGAAGACGGTGCCCAATACGGTACGGTGGTGCCTCATTAAAAATGTTCAACCAATACTCACACACACCCACAGTGCAAAAGCGCAGAAATTGAATCAACCAATAAATGAGGTTTTTGATGATGGGATGGACTTCACGGTTTTACCTGGGATGTGGCCAGTCTGACCACCGCCCTCTGCAGGAAGTCTGCACGAAACGGAAGAGCCTGGCAGTTTGTGAAAGATTGTTGCTGCCGAGAGTCTGTTTGATCCTTGTAGTGCTTTCTTTGCTTGCTCACTAGCTACTCTCTGGGGTGGTAAATATAATGTCGCTTTTTTGGATATTTTAATTGCACATCATTAATGGGGCACTTTATGGACGATGGATTGATTACGATGGGGTGTACAATGTTAAAAGCACCATTAGACGCGGCTATCCTTTGCAATGTACTGTAATGATTTAGATGTAGAGAATGCATTTTATTTACTTCAAAGTATGTCATACTAGTTCTTTAGTCTTAGTTACTACTACTATACATTAAGCAACCATTATTATCACTGTCTTTTACATCCAGTATTGAAATAAGGTGCCTAGCAGACTGTTAAACAACATAGAGGAAATAGAAAGCACAAGGTCTAATGTTTCAAAGCACATAAAATAGCGTAATAAGTTTCCAATAAGCTTGGCGCGTGTTGAGCTGCACTGAATGAAGAGGGATAGCGAATGATTTGCAATCGAATGCTGACAATCGAAAGCTATGTTTTAAACCCTTCTGTAATAAACTTATGGCCACTTTATTTTTGGCAATTGCTTTTGATTGTCATTTTTCCATGACATTGTGTGCTTGGGATGAAGTTATTAACGAATTACGCACATGAAACACTAACATAAAACAATACACAAATATATAAATACAGATCAAGTATCTATTAAGCACAATTTGCTTCAGGTGTTGTCCAATGCAGTATAAATTGCATTTTGTTTAATCAAAAAAATAATTGTAATCTACTTAAAAGCCAGAAATGGGCACTTTTCCCTTTTAAGATCGTAGGCTGAAATTTCAGACTGTCAGCTGTTTGCTGTTTCGAGCAGCTATTAAAGTGGGTCTTTAGAAGGCTGATTTTTATCGCTTCTGCTTCTGAATGTAGATTTTAAGAGTTTTTTATGTATTCGTCAAGCCTCCATAAAGCCTGTTCGAGCAAAAGTTTTCACCCGTTCTGTCAAAAAGTGATGTTCAAATTTTGTTATAAAAAAAACTAGCTATGAGACCACATGGACAACATACACTTTGATTCTATATTCCACCACCTGATCTCTTTAATTAATCTTAGAATAAATGTAAACACGACCTTGTTTTGACATTTTATCGAGCAGGTACTCGAATCTAATGTCTAATTTCTAATCTAATCTAATTCGAATCTAATCTAATAAATAGCTTTGAGGCTAAAATAATATGGACTGAAAATCGTAGGTTAGTATGGAGTGTTGACATGATTTCAGTCGTCAACTGTCAAATTCCATATAAAAATGCTGACTAGAATCGTGAATGGCCCCAATATCAGAATTTTCTGCATGAATCGTATCAAATAAATGATAAAATTCAAAATAGCGGAAATTCGAGTACGAGATTAATACTAATTCGTTTAATCATTGTGTGTGTAATGATGCATTGAACAAGTATTACAGAAATATGAAAGAGTTCTTATTATTCTGCAGCTTAAATAAAGGCAGGTGCTGCTATCCTTCTAAAGATAAGTCGTTAAAATTAATTAAAAAATGCATTTTTTTCGTGATAAATCCTGTCAAAAACAGGCGTCCACAAATTTCGAACGATAAATTGAACAATTAATTTGTTTAACTGCCTTTATTAAAGCGCAATTTATGTACTCTTCTTTTTTTCTTCATATCCGTTAATCACTCACACCATCTACAGCGAAAAGAACAGTTGTTTAGACTCAGTTTAGAGTAGACAACTCGTGTTTGGTGCTTTTTTGACCACCGAAAAACGCGCGCAACTGTTTTATTTAATTATGCAAGGATATTAGATCACCAGAATGGTGTACCCCTTTTGGCTTCTATGTTTTCCCCAGTTTCCCTTTACCAAGAATTGCTAGCATTATTAGCATTAACTTTCATTTAATCACATAAATGTTTAATTCCCCGGACCAAAAAAAAAAAATGAACCTCTCTTGCTTGACAGCTGCCACTTTAAATCACCACCGCGCACCGATACGGAAGTTGACAGATTGAGGCGTAGTGCGCGATCTGTTTTCTCTGCCACAGTTTTCCACGGCCATCCACACACACACACACACGCTGTGGGCGAGGCAACTGCGTTCTTGCTGCTCATTCCAGGATGGCATAATTTATCGGTTGACAACCGATGGTCCTGCGGGCTTAGCTTTACAACCCCTTTTGTTCCTTTCTCCCGCTTCTAGAAAGTTGTAGAGGTCGAGAAGGTCGAGTATGTACCAAAACCAGGCGGTGAAGCGAATAAAAAAAAACCGCACCGAAGAAGGAAAAGAATTAGATAAAATGGGATTCATGTCAGCAGTGATTTGCATAACTCAACAACCCCTTGCTCCTTGCCTTTCGGCACACGGTGTAGGGTTGGGAGGGGGGATCAAGAAATTAAAGACGAAAGCGATTCGTGTAACGCCGGCAGCGTTCCGCAGGGCACAGTGTGCGCTGGTGAGCGTAACGAACGGTCGGTGAATTTAAATAAATCCTTGCTGCACACGGTGTACCGTCGTGTTGTCCGTGTTTTGCGTTGCAAAACTGCAAAAGATTCACCCAATCCCCGAAGCTCCGAACGAGAACGAATATCATTCCAGGGCGTGTGGGAGGCCAAACACAGCGAACCGGTGCTCGTTCGTTCTCATACTTTCTGTGCATTGGAAATTCGCCGTCAGGCATTGCCTGCACAACAGGTACAGGGAGCGATCCTTCTGCAAATTGAGAACCAAAACCGGTGGTGGTGCTGGGGGAAACATCAACAACACAAGATGGTCCACCGGAGGCTGAGGGAAGAAATTGGCCCAGCATGTCAGAAATGTAAATTCCCTTTCCTTGCATCCCTTCCCATTTTCAGCTGCAGGTGGACGAGGCCGATGTGGAGTCCGAGGAGAATGGCTCGAATGGCCAGCATTCCCGGGTGCAGATAAAATCCGCACGAATTCGAGTGAATGATGATCGGTGTTGTTCCGGTTGAAAAGCAGAAGTTATACAATAAACGCGAGAGGGGAGGATATCATGAAGCGTGGAGGGCTTTTGGATAGAACTGAAATCAAAATTATGATTGATGATGTTTTGCTACGCAGCAGAAGAAGCTGGGTGTAAGACAAGCCGAGCGAAATTGAAGGGTTGAAAGGGCAGAAGAAGAAAAAACAGACATCGTTCACCAAGGGCTGTCGAATATTGGGGTGTCCCACCACACTGGGCGAGAATGCAGTCTGTATGAGTGTAGTACGGCTGTGAAAGAGTTTATCAGTACAGTGCTGGTTTTATTAGTAGTACAAAATATGTAATTTAAATCTATTTATGTTCATGTTATATGTTGTTGTGTTATTATCTCTTCAATATTAAATGTTTTGTATTCAATTCAATTCAGTTCAACTTGCACTTGTGCACTGTTCAATTATCTTTATAGTTTCATATCATTTAACAAGCTTGCTAGTCTTGTAGATACTTTCATTATGCACCGTTTGTAATACATTTTGACAAATCAGGACCTTAGTAAACACGACCTGGCTTGGTAGAAGTTCAAGTTGCTTTACTTTCTACCTATTTTTGCTTCAAAATAAGATATTAACTCCAATCCTCAACGTTCTTAACATTTTGGACGTTTTGGTGAATGTTGAAATGTAATCAATAGGAGTTTAGTATAATTTAATTATATGGAAACCCAAACTACATAACAATAATGAAGATAAATAATTAACAACATCAAATTTATACACACATAAGTCAATCACATTAAATAACGGTTAGAGGAGCACTTGTAGAAAGTTAGAGAAAAAGAATATTTTTGTCGGCGAAAAAGAAAATAATAAAAAAAGAAATAAAAAGTAGTGGATTGATAACTGGAAAATGAGAGAAAAACATTTCATAAAAAATTAATATAAAATAAACTAAAACAGAAAATAGTAACAATGATGCATAGAAATAGTGCAAAGACAAAAAAGCGAATGAAAATGGTGAAAATGTAATTATTATTTATATTACATTGCAGAGTTTCTTAGAAATTTTGTACAGTTTCTTATAAAGTTTTGAATTTATTCTACAATTTAATGCATATATTACAGTTACTGACTTGATAGGATTGTTTTAAACTGTTGATAAATAATCAAGATCCTATTTGAAAATAAGTGAAATCCTAGAAAAACTCTGTGCATCCGTAGTATGTATATCAAAGCAAGGAACATATTCTATGCTTAATGCTTAAAATTTAGTTTCTCTAAACAACCACCATATGTGTTGTACAAATTATGTTTACTTAAATATTATATTGATAATATAAGATCAAGATGTTTACATATATTTGGACATTAATCTAAAGTTTTAGAAGAGCCTTATGCATATAACCACCACTGTAAGTGCTTCACTCGCACACCCCCTAGCGATACACCATAGCGAGCACCAACGTTACAGCAGGATGGCACGGGATTGGTTGTTGGTCAGTGCAAACCCGTTCCCGGGATCCCAGTGTTCATCTTTGCCGATATGTCCGATTATTCATCCTCAAAATCTCCCCCGGATCCTTTCAAACGTAAGAAAACCCCCAGCGGCAGGGTTGAAACTGGACATGACATGAAAGGTATTTACTTTCGCTTCCAGCGAAACCCTTCCAACCCTGCTGGAAAGGGGAAACCGGAACCCTTGTTTGTTTTGCTACGAGCCGTTCGGTAGCAAACGGCGCCGCACCGCACCTTCTTCGAGGTGAGATGGGCGTGATGGGTTGTGTCTTTTGCTCGCCTCTGATGAGGAAAATATCTTTTTCCATTTGTCAAAAAATAAATAGATACCGAAATTGAAAGAAATGGTAACGAGTCCATTCGGTAGCGCGTATAAAAAAACAAGAAGAAGAAGCAAACGGGCGGACACAGTAGGGAAAAAGGGTTGCCCCGTGCCGTTGTTGAGAAGGGATTTACACGCACACTGGCAGAATTGGGTGCAGTCGGTAGGAAAATGATGGTTTGGAAAAGCCGGCGAGGGCATGCAGGAAAATTGAAGCATTGATCAGCGACGGACAGCAAACACCCGGGCTGAGATGTTGAAAAGGAAGCGGCGCTCGAAGAAGCAGCAGCAGCAGCAACAACAACAACACAAAAGAAAACTAATAAAAATGCAAGATGAAAACTTGAGCCTAAACAATGTCCAGCGTGATAAGCGTTCGGTATTGGGCAGTGGGCAGGCGGGTCTAATCTAAAACCATTGAAACATCCTTAAGCTAAACGTAAATACAGTCGGAGAAAGGGAGCGGAACGGGACGTTTTGGGTGGTTAAAAATTTCGCCGAAAAGGAAACAACTGACAGCGGGACAAGAACTTGGGAACACTGGGAAGGGAACGCCTGTTGAAAAAATAGCCACCAGTTATTGGCCTGTTCGGAGCATTGGTGGTGCATTAGCTGGAAAACTCCCGGTGAAAAGATGTTTTGATTACAAAAGATTAAAAATGATTATAAATTCATAAGAGCGCCCGTGGCGAAAGATATGCAAAGTGAGACAAGAGGCAGTTTTCATTACGCCGAGAGTACAGTGAGCTCGGGAAAAGTTTGCTAGAAGTTTGGTAGAGCATGGAGGGAGTGTTTCCTATTCTATGGAAGAGAGTAATTAAAATAGGGTACAAAGCACATTTAAGAAATTGGAGTTTAAACACGCTAGGAAATTGATGCATTCATTAATGGTCTAAGGAACTTGCGTTAATATTAGCTAGCTCAGCATTGACATCAGACGACGCATTGAGGCCTCTTTGAGTTTGGATCTCATCTAGGGATCAAGTCGAAGATCTATCAAGTCGTCTATTTTCTCGAGCTCTTGACTATGTGCGTTTCGCTGATCAAATCATTTACTTTTTTCCTATTCCTGTTGTAGGTTATGCAGTAGATTTTACATAGCATCTATCTCAGAGATCATATAAAGGTTGGAGAAATTGTTTCGGTTTTGTTCCAATTTCAGTTAAGGTTTTGGTACTTAATTTTCTAAATTTTTCTGTATTTAATTTTCTTCTGGATTCTGTTGTTTTTTGTCACTATTCTGTTCTGTTCATTTTAGATTTGCTATCTTGTATTCCAAATCAGACTTCAAAACAAACTGATCTTTTTTATGTTTTTCACAAAAAACGGCCTTAAAGATTTAGATTTAGATTTTGATCAAAACATCAATATTTGACTCAGTTTGAATGAGATCACTATAAAACATGATTTATATGCCTAATACAATCATGTTTGTGGCTTGTTTCTGGTACCTTGTGGAGGTATTGAAGTACTCAAATACCCAAGAACATAGGACAAATATAGCACTAAATAATGTTTGAGGCTACGCCCCACTTACGAAATGGAATTTAACTCTTGACAATGAAGTGGTAGATCCATTCTACTCACTAGGATATATCATTCAGTTCTTCAGTCTCCTGAAGTCCATTTGTACCCCCAAAAATGAGATGATAGATAAGCGGAAGAATTGAACGAAGGAACATTAATACCAAATATTCCATGCTACAACAACACACCACGTCAAAACATGCGTTCTCTTAAACAACTTTTAGTCTTCTCTTCGGCAGTGCCCACAAAAAACCCCCAAATGTCCAAAAGTTGTTTAATAAGGCCGCAATAAACGCCAGCAACATCCCTGCCGATAGTAGCAGTACACCTGATACGACGCACATTAGCAGACACGGAGATGCGGTGTACCGATAATGCGCGATAACATGTCGATTGCTTTTCGTCAATCATTGCCTTCCAGGGTTGTGTCTGTGTGAACGTGTACTACACTCTTCTAGCAACCCTTCAACAGCATCACCGCTTATCGGGCGAGTTTGTATTAGCGAACTCGAGCGCTCAAATAGGGAAGGAAGTAACAAGAGAAACTTAAAATTGCCCACAATTTCCCGGGACTCCCCGCACCGGTACGACGCTGTAGTTGATGCGTGAAGTATCTTATCAAGATGGAACGCGCACACACTCCCACACATGGTCTTTGTTGAACGGGGTATTAGATAACACTGGGACTGTGAAGACGTATTATCTTTATGGCCGACCGACCTGATCTTCCCCAAAAAAGGTATATCCGATTTCTATTTCCCAAACCATATCCCGATGGGACAAAAGGATTCACTAGTGGTCCCCTGCACTGTGTGTGCGTTACCCCCAAAAGGGGTAATCGTGCTCGCTGAGCTTGTGCTCAGCATTTCCAGCTGCTTTGGCACTTTAAAACTCCCGGTCGCTACAAATTGATCTCACCACCAGCACCACCATCACCACCTGTGCTGGGAAACTTTTTCACCACATCGTTTCTTTTTTTCCAAGCTGCTCCACAAACGAAACGAACGTCGTCTTATCAGCGTTACTTTTCGACAAACCCCGTTGGTTGGTTTTAACGCCGTAAACGTGGCGACAGTGGCGTGGCGAATTTCCTTCACTTTTTTTTCCCTCTGTTTCGAACGTGTCCCGTCTCGCTTTCGTTTCGTGGTCGAAGTTTTAATTAAATATTTAACGCCTGCTTTCCAGAGATCCCTTGTGCCAAACGGGCGGAAATTGTGCATCACTTCTTCGTTCGCAGCGCTGTTGCTGTTGAAGGCTTTACTTCATTCTTCTTTCTTCCCTCACGGGGAGACAATTATCAGGTGTGTTGGCCTGGAGCAGAATGGCGATGAAAGCGGGGAGAGAAATGATTCCGTTTCCCGGAAGGAAAGTAGGCTTGTTCTCCTATACCTTTGTCGCCTTCGCTCCAAACGAGTGCAAATTTTCCCTCTTCCTGAACGCATTGCCTTTAGAGATTTGCTTTTTTTGTGGGAAGTTTTCCACCAAGGGGAAAGCTCGATTTAAACTTTTGCTGCGTGTTTTCCGGTTTAGAAAAGAGAGTGTGAGTGTGAGAGAGAGAGAGGGAAAGAATAACCGCCGAAGAAAGTAAGGAACATCTAACACAGATTCCCAACCGTCTCCGTCAGCAGCACCGCCGAGAAACGGAAAAATGCTACAGGGAAAACACATCCTAGCAATAATAAACTTTAGGAAACAGGTTTTGTTTTTCCCCCGTCAAACACAAAAAAAAAATCCTCACCGTACAGAGAATTTCTTTTCTTCAGGACATACGCCTTTCGGTTATTATGTCGTGGAGTACGGGGAGCGGAGAAAAAAAGCCTGATGCCTAATTAGCGAAAATCGACAGTCGCGGCAGGAAATGCTAATTTTGCATTATTTCAGGTGTGACGGGAGTAACGGTGTGAAACAAGATGAAAAAAGGAATACTTGGGTAAAGAAACAAGCCTGCCGGCTATTGCTCTTCTAGGTATTTTCCTCGTGCGGTTCACTGTTTCAGCTGCCGTATTAGCTCCAATTTTTCTACTTTGCTGAACCAAAGTAAAAGAGTTGATTAGGCGTAGATTACACACTATTTACACCATAGAATACATAATAGTTAACCGCGATGTGGAGGCGGATCCTGTCGATTCAATATTGTGTGTTGGAATTTTGCTTTCAAAAATGCTCACCACAATTGCTGTTCCGGGTTTGTTTTGGCTAAGGACTAAGGAGGCTGGAGGCTAAGGATAATTAGGCCTGCGCTGTGGTAAAGTTGTTGGGTGTAGTAAAAATTCTACAGCAATTCCAGGAAATATTTGTGGGAAAAAGTTGTGCATGTGTTCGTGGAAGAGCTGCTGAGCGTATAATTAGCACTTGATCTTGAGAGTATTTTGAGCTTGATGTTGAGGAAATGCTTCATTATCCACAATCAACAAAGTGCCTCTAACATGAATGGCATTTGCGAGAGAGAAAAAATTGTAACCACATAATTGTTAGATTGTTCGTCGTCTTAAGTTAAGCCTATCCAATAGAACCTGTTGAAAGAAATTCAGCAAAAATAGCGAATTTTTCAATAAAACATTTAATGTCGCGTTCTGGAAATAATTCGAAGTAGAATGACTTTCACGTTTCGGTGTAACTTTTTCCAGTGTTTTATATTTACCGGATGTTATTTCTCGTAGCGCAAAATTAGAAGAGATTACACCGAAACGCGAAAGAACATTATCCGAAATCGTAAGATTGAACATTGGTGCCGTGACCAGGATAACGACGAATTCCGGTTTCAAATAATATGACGTATTCTCACGATATGTGTGATTACCGCGCATGTAACTTTGCTTTAGTCGCAACACCATCGACCGAGCTCACCGTGTCCACGAATTTTTGCGTCATCTCGTGCAAACCCAACAACGTATCCTATTGTCCAAAAGGTCAAAAACGCGAAAGAACAATATCCGAAATTGTAAAGACCAGGGGACTCTGTCCGTACGCGCTAGTGTAATTTCGATATTCACTAGCGCATCTGGCGGCGGTTGGTGGAAGCTTTTTTGATCATCAAGGGAATGGTGATGCCGAATTTCAAAATTAAGTAGTTTTTCCATAGTTTTTTTGTCATAAAAATGGATGCAATGGGTACAAAACATGTGCATCTAGCTTTTACAAAACTTTTCTCCTCCGATTTGAGTAAAAAACATGGCAAAATAACATATTTTCTGAAGCGGCTTCAAATTGTTTACTAAATTGATTCCGACAGCCGCCGCCAGATGCGCTAGTGAAAATCTAAATTACACTACGGAGTACGATCGATGTAGCCCGGCCTTAAGATTGAACATAGTGTAAAGGCCGGGCTACATCGATCGTACTCCGTAGTGTAATTTCGATTTTCACTAGCGCATCTGGCGGTGGCTGTCGGAAGCAATTTGGTAAACAATTTGGAGCTTCAGAAAATATGTTATTTTTCCATATTTTTTTAATTAATTCGGACAAAAAAAGTTTTCAAAAGGTAGATGCACATGTCCTGCACGTATTGCATCCATTTTTGTGACAAAAAACGATGAAAAAACTACTTAATTTTGAGATCCGGCATGACCATTTCCTCGATGACCAAAAAAAGCTTCCACCAGCCGACGCCAGATGCGCTAGTGAAAATCAAAATTACACTTGCGAGTACGGACAGTGTCCCCAGGCCTTAAAGATTTAGAATAGACAATGAACTCTTAATTAAGTAATAACCACATATTCATTTGATAAAAAGTAGACGTTAAAAATGATAGTACTTCGCCGTGTGGTGGAATTGGTTGAAGACACTCATAACGTATTGCTATCAACAGGTAGGTGACCTAAGAAAAGATCTTTTTGGGATACCCTCATGATTCATCATGTGTACAAGAGCTCAAGTATATTCATAGACAGATGATGCAGGCATCCTTGATATGAGTTTCTCTTATGGATATTAATAAGCGATCCCTAGACACAAATTCTTCGCAATAGATCATTATCACTATCAAGAAGCACGTCACTACAATGCATCTGTCGAGCTGGTTTATTTAATTGTTGGCTAACCTCGGAATTTTGATGAGATTGTTCAAAAGAAAGGTTGCCCTTGTGTGAATCCTTTGATTATGAAGGTCTTTGTAGCACAGTTCTCGTAACATTGTTTATAGAACCGATCTGTTTTATAGTAAGATCCTAGTCATATTATTCGTATGAGATCAGACAATCCATTCAGTAATGTCAGAAGTTAGCTTCTGAACTAATTTATTTTTTGTTTAAGAAAATAAATAAAATAGTATCACACTTTACCATTAAAGCTACACATTTTCCTTTATCTTATCCCAAACAACAAACGTGCTCCGACGTAGACGAGTATTAAGAGTCGCCAACGTTCCAAACTCTGCAACCGCCCAGTGATTTGTGTCTTTATCGATTTACCGGCCAACGGTTACTCCTCCTCCTCCACTATCTCATCCCCATCCTCCCGCCTATCAAACACCCAATACGCCGCAGAAAAACGCACTTCGCTCGGGCTGACAAGGGATTAAATTTATGACAACAGAAATAGTGTCAAAAATTCTTGGCCATGGATCTTCCCGCAGTCAAGAAACCGTTCCGTGTGAGAGTTTGTTTTTGCGACTATTTGAATTTGAAGCGCTATGGCCACGCTACGTGACCGTCTCGATACGGGGTTTGGTGTTTTTTTGCTTTCTTTCTTCTGTTTGGCTCCATTTTGCTAATATCACCCAATTTCATGGTTCGATTTCGACCGGCAGAGTCTCGCAGCCTCCCCACCCCGGAGCAAACAATGCCATAACCATTCATCTTTGTGCGGGTCCCATAATTAAGTACATTCCCAATTTTTCACATACGGAACGATAAATCCATCCATTATCGGTGATTTACCGCTCGCTATCGTCCTTGTCGTTGCGCGTGCTGGAGCGGTGTAGCGTTTTGTCACCGGACTTTTTTCCCGTTGAACAGTGGCCGCCGGCGCTGCTTTCGCTAGCGCACATTATCATAATCGAGCGTTGGGTCAAAAGTGTCCCAACAATAGGGGAGGTGAAATTTGTGGAAAGTTTTGAATTGATGTCATTGACGTCCAAGAAATTGTTGTGCTGAGGAAATCGTTTTGCTCGCTTTCTTCGGTTCCAACACACAGGTTCTTCGCGTCCCAACGCTTGACGTTCATAATTGGCATCGGCTGAGGGATGGGCAAGGGCCATTAAAAATGGCACAGAAGCTTCTTCCGCCAAGTAAACGTCCAACAAAATCGATTCGAAAGGCCCCGTAGTACACACATACATAATACATATTTTCCCTTGTTTGACCTGGCTGGCACTCCTGGAGCACTTGGTACCTGCTGCGGGAAAGGTGGAACTAATCATAATATATTATGTTTGCCGGAGACAGTTTTCTTTGTTTCCGTTTTCCACAGCACCGGTCCACCGCTAGTGGGGTGGGTGTTATTTTCCGCAAAAAAGCGAGATCTCCTGCGTTCTGGATTGGTTTAGACTGAGAGAGAGAGAGAGAGAGCGAGAGAGAGAAAGGTGAGGGAAACACCAAACAGGGAAAGCCAACAGGAAGGATCCATATTTTCCAACCAGCCCACAAGTATGACAATACGGCTTCCGGAATTGAATTAGTTCCATATGAAAGTTGTACGATATTACGCGGGGATAAAGATTTATCGTACTCTGCACGACCGGCACATGGTGACCCAATAGCCCAACATGAAGGAAAAGCGGTATGCTGTATGCGTATTTTCCATCCCCTCGTCCCATTAACTCGTGTCCATGTGTCATGTGATATGGTTTTTTTTTCTTTCTTCTTCCAGGAATTGATACAGCATCCGGACGGGCGTGAGTCATGCTGTACGGCGTGTGAGTGTTCGGACGTGACGTGTACGGGCAAAATCTTTGCCTAATGAGAGCTCTTTATTAGCGTGCCGTCCGGCAGAATGCAGATTTTTGGTATTTGAAATTGAGGCTCGCCTGCTAGACGACGAGCACGAGGCACGAGGATACCGGGCACGTACGGCGCGTTTCATCAGCAGTGGGCATAAACGTTTCCACACTACAGTGCGGGCAATGCTTGTAGGGGCAATTGGAAGCTATTTTCAATTTTCAAACACTGTTGGAGGTTTTCGCATATAATTAATGTATTTAAGAGAACATACCCATGCACTGTCACATTTTTTTTATGTTCGAACTTCCACCATTGTTATTTCCAGGTCATTATTTTGAAAGAACCTGGTAACAATGAGGTACATATGATTTCATTGCAACAAACCCAAAAACTTCCCTACCCGCAAATTTCCGTTCAATGCCTTCTAATCGCCGGCGAATTGAAGGCGATCAGCAGTGCATTTAGCAGTAATTAAATGCCTTTGAAATATGTCAATGAAAAATTTCACTTTTAATTTGAAATTGCAACTGTCAAAAGAAATGATAATGAAGGGTGAACATAGTGTAACATTATGTTGTTTGAAAAGGTATTATTTTAATTGCATTTGCATCTGCTTCACATGAATTTTGTTTGTACTATATTAACTATATATTAGCTATAGCAAGAAAATATTAATTTAACAAGAAAAAAAACACAAAAACGATCATTAAAATCAGGATTTGAACTACACACG